>NC_058162.1:17835121-18135121 GCF_020080835.1 Cotesia glomerata
CGATAGACACACATGTAAATTTACATTTATCGATTCAGTTTTCGTGGTTATGTAGAAGAAATATATGGTTTTCAAACGTATGGAGGAAGAAATTACTACGTTTTTATTTTAACGGGAATGCATTCATATAATTATCTGTTTGCAATTGAAAATGCTCCACTTCGTCATTGTTTAAGAATAAACAACAATCAAGTAATGTCTAAGCAAAGTTCTACCGTCATTTAAATTATTTTTTTCTTCTCAATTTAATCGCATCCATTTTGAATTTATATAAAAAAAAATTGATCATTAATGTAGATTGTGACGATCTCAAATGCTGCGGATTTTGTTTGTCACTTCCCAACTATCAATGATCAATTTCTATCCGAGTCAAAATTTAGAATATTCTTCGATCAAATCACTTTCTCGAACGAATTCATAGTTGAAGAGTTACCAATTCTTGCAATCCATAAGATGATTATTGAAGATGAAGATGAAGATTAAATATTATGTGTTAATATATTAATAAACTTTTTTTTTATAAAATAATTACGGTATTATTTATTTATCAATGACAAACAAAATTTATTTAATTATTTGTATGTATATATATTTTGCGGCTGTGGACCGACATGTGCTTTATTGTACCGTATCTACCCTGTGTCCCATTACTCGGCGGAACACAGTGACATGAGGAAACCACAGAGAAAACTCACGCCAGTACAATCGGTGATAGGCAAATTTTCATTAATCACTAAAATTCTGCATTGTAGTGATCAATGAGCCTTTAACTTATACCTAACAACAATGATGTTCATGCAGGCCAATCGTATTCTTATGAAGATCACCCATCAAAGTACTAACCACTCTAAAAGCTGCATAGATTGGGTGATCAACCGAATCATACGCCAGCTGCATAGCTATCACTGCCGCACTTATATTAAATAATCTTATTACAATTACAATAATAAACATTAATATTTTTTTAAAAATAGAGAAGGTAGCTTGAAAATGAACCGAAATTTAGAGCTAAATGTACGTCAATGTAGATCAATAATATTATTTTCTGGACATTTTCTAACTTCCTTCTTTATTTTTTTAATCGTTTTTCTTCTTTTTTTTTTTCAATCTTCTCCTTTTTTCCCTTGTTCCTTCGTTCTTCTCCTTATCTACTTCTTCACCTACTCTTCCTTCTATGACTTCTTCGTCTTCTATCTCAGTTGATTCCGTCGCGATGTTTTTTTAATCTGATGGGGTTGTATTAAAATTAAATTTATTTATTATGTTTTATATAAGTATCTCAATCAAGAAATAGAGAATTACTTTTTAATTTCCACTCCTGCTGTTGTTTAGCCTGTTTAACCAAACGCATCATTCGTTCTTGTTCTTTTCTCTCAAAGTAAGTTCGTATTTCCTGAAAGTATAATAAAGCGTTGTAAATTCCGTCAATTAACGATTTCTAGATAAATATAAATAATTTTTATTACATTTATAATTAACTCTTAAACTTTATCATCACTGTCTTTTATTTCTTGTGTACATTTACCTCTCTAATCTCTGCAAAGGAAAATTCACTTATATTATCGTACTCTTCAAAGCAACCAATCCCTTCATGGAATCTTCTGTCACTTAAAGTGATTCGGACTGTTGTGAAACATCCAATATAAGACTTTCTTGATTCTTTTGATAGTTAATATCGAATTATTAATAAAAATTTGTAATTTACAATTTAATTATATATCAATATATTTTACAAATCATTACTTACCTAAAGTTTGAGCTTTTATCTCATGAGACCAGTTTTTAGAACCAAACACATAGTCAGCACACAAACATAAACTTTCCATACTTTCTCTGTCCGACATTTTTATTTCACTTCTCAACTGCTTATGAACTGACGTTTTATCATAAGATTAATTAGGTTATATAAAAACAAATGAAATTAATTAAATAAAAAAAAAAACAATTGACTTTAACCTTTTCTATTTGAACAGTAAAAAAATAATCATTTGGAGTCTATAGAAGTTACAGTTTGGAAACATAAATTTAACACTCTCACACCCACTCCCGCAATCCCTATTGGAAATAGAATTTCGTAAAATTCTATTTGAGATGATTTCTGCATGACAAATAAAAGATTACTACCGAATTTAGAGTCTATAGAGGTTACAGTTTGGAAATAGAAATTTCACATTTTAACACCCACTACCGCAATCTTTTTCGGCGGTGGGTTGTTGTAAAATCCGCTCTTAAATCATTTCTGCATCACATATAGACGACTCTAGCTAAATTTGGAGTCTGTAGGAGCTATGACTTAAAAAATAAAAATTTTCATTGTTAAACCACCCCCGCAACCCCCTGTGGGGTGAACTACCGTAAAATTCGTTCATAGACTATTTCTACATCTCTTACAGAAGATTCCTACCAAATTTGGAATTTATAGGAGCTATAGTTTAAAAACGGGAATTGTTCATTGTTAACGCCCCCGCAATCCCCTTTTGGGGATGAATTTCTTAAAATCCGTTTTTAGTTGACCTCTACATAACGAAAGTAATATTCCTACCAAGTTTCACATTTCTAAGTCCTATAGTTCCCGAGATTTCGTGATGAGTAACTATAGAAATTGGAATACTTCGATTATCATCGAAATTTTTAACGTTTTAGCAGACTTTTTTAAAATTTTCTTACGTATAAACCTTTTCCTGACAATTTTGAAGACAACAAAAAAAAAAATTAACCCAATCGGTCAAGCCGTTCTCAAGTGATACTCGATCATAGATACGGCATTTTATTTTTATCAAAAAATGAGAGTGGGTGTGCAGGGGTGCGTGGGAGTTGGTGGGTGGATGCGTAGAAGTTTGTAAGTAGATTCTTAGCTGAATGTAAAAGAACATAATCCGTTTAGTAAACTCCATTGAAATCCATGAAAACAAAAGAATCAAGAGAAAACGCTTGTCTTTTGTTTTTATTAGCGGGATAAATGTTCATAAAAGTAAAACAGCAATAAAAAAATGAAGGAACGTTAGAATTCAAAAAATAAATAGCCATAAACCATCTAGGGAAAATTTCGCATCGAATGGTGGTAGTTTCATGTCGATACGATCAGTGGTTTAGGCGTGATTGAGCCTCAAACGAAGACCATTTTCATTATATATATATATATATATATATATATATAGTATATATATATATATATATATATATATATATATATATTTATGTACAAGAATTGCTCGTTTAAAGATAGAAGAATAAGAATTGTAATAAGTACAGATGTATTAATTAATCAATTGTATTATACATAAATAAGTTATTATTACCGCGTGGTACTATACACAAACGTTATTATACTAGAATTTACGAGCGTTGATATTGAATATAATTACACAAACTTATAAACTTATTATTTCTGATTATTTAGATTACGAGAGTTTAAGTATTTAATTATTATCACATAACATTTATTGATGACGCGACAATAAAGTTGAAGAAATGATAAACCGAACGATGAACTAAAAGATAGATCGAGTAATGAAACGCGCGATGAGCCGAGTGTGAAGTCTGAACGAAAACCAAAAATTTTAGAGAAATTTAGAAAATTCACTTTTTTCGAATTTCTTCGACAACGATAACTCACCAACCAACCAATCAACCTATTTTTACGTTCTGAGCAGCGATCACCGTGGTTTTTTAGGCTCTTATGATTATTTTATTCCATTAAAAACGATCCAAAAAAAAATGTCGAAGTTATGTAAAAAAAACACTTTTTTCGAAATTTTTCGTTTTTGATATCTCGCGAACGAATCAACCGATTTTGACGGGACTGGTGGCCATCAACGTGGTTTATTAAGTTTAAAAGCGGACTAGTTTTTTGGATTGATCGGTGTTGCCGTTTAGAAGTTAATCTCAAATAAATTACAAATATAAATAATGCTGCGAAGCGGGAACGAATAGGAGTCACGATAATTATTACGTGAAGCGTTCCACATTCACGCAACAGGATATTGGTAAGAAAGGATTGAGAAAGGAATGTGGAGAGGATCATCTTAATGTGAGTTTATAGAATATGCGAGAAAAAATTATTAGATAGTTCGGACTGGGATTCGAACCCAGAACCTTCCGAAGACATGTCGGCTACTCTACCATTTGAGCTATCCGGTCTATACTAAACTTCCTTTCGCTTATTCTATATACATTAAGCCACACCGTCCATCTTACGGTAAGCATTTTTACAAATATAAATAAAAAATTTTTTCAGAATTTTATTTCTGAGATTTCTCAAAATCTAGCAAACCGAATCTACTCAAATTTCCAAAAAATTTAATGGCAATAATACTCTTTAGATCGCCACCAAACGGTCAAGCCGTTCAAAAAATATAAGAAGTTTGCATACATACACACTAGGGTGATTCGAAAAAAAATTTTTAATTTTTAACTTCCCGCTAAGAAAACCGAAGATTTTCAAAAATCGGGAAGTTATTGTTTTCACCTCGTTATGCAAAAACCGAGTTTTCATCAGATCTCAACGTTTGAAGGTCACAGGAAGCTTCCCTGACTATCCCCGCGAGGTTGTCACTATGTCTGTATGTATGTGTGTGTGTGTGTGCGTGTGTGTGTGTGTGTGTGTGTGTGTGTGTGTGTGTGTGTGTGTGTGTGTGTGTGTGTGTGTGTGTGTGTAAGTGATTTTTTCTTTTTTTTTTTTTTTAGAGGAGGGAATCTTTTTTGTGGATTCCAGGCATAGCTGTTTCGCCTGGATATGTGAAGACTCGACGCAGCGTCATACTAAAACTCGACGCTAACGCCCCTACTCACTAAACCCTAAACCCCTTTTCTTCTTTCCTCTAATCCCTCATGGAAACCGCCGTCAGGCATTACTTCGTGAGGGAAAGAAGTAGCTACTGCTCTTCTTTCTAGTGGCTAAGGTGTTAACTTCCTTTCTTCTATCTTCTGATATTTGCTCTTCTTCTTTCGGTGGAACGCAAGTCTTTGAAGATTTCTGTTGCAAACGTGTTGGTAGCGTTCCAGGCAGCTTCTTCGACAACAATAACTCACCAACCAACCAATCAACCTATTTTTACGTTCTGAGCAGCGATCACCGTGGTTTTTTAGGCTCTTATGATTATTTTATTCCATTAAAAACGATCCAAAAAAAAATGTCGAAGTTATGTAAAAAAAACACTTTTTTCGAAATTTTTCGTTTTTGATATCTCGCGAACGAATCAACCGATTTTGACGGGACTAGTGGCCATCAACGTGGTTTATTAAGTTTAAAAGCGGACTAGTTTTTTGGATTGATCGGTGATGTCAACATTGCTTCCACTAGTGAATCTGGTTGCATTCTCTGGTTCAGTATCCTCTCCAACTCTTCAAGCTATGGAGCGAAATGAGGACATACAAAGGAAACGTGCTCTGCATCTTCAGCAACTCCTGGACAGGACGGGCACTCTGAAGAGTCATCGTGCTTAAAGCGGTGTAGATACTCTCGAAAACACCCGTGTCCCGACAACATCTGCGTAAGATAGTAATTGACCTCGCCGTAATTCCGGTTAAGCCAAATGTCGATCCGAGGTATGAGGCGGTGCGTCCACCTACCTTTCTCTGCAGCATCCCATTGTAGTTGCCATTGGCCTATGCTGTTCTGCCATTCTTCAATTCTAAGTTCTTCAGGGCTCAGTGTAATTGACCTTTTTCGTTGGTAAAGGGCCCGTCTTTCCTCTGCTGGATCTCTAAGAGGTAAGGTTCCGGCAATAACGCACACTGCTTTTTCTGATATAGTGCGGAAGGCACTAGCTACTCGTAGGGCATTCAGTCGATATACTGGTCCAGCTTTTCTCCATGATTCTTGGGTTTCTAGTGCATCAGCCCAAATAGATATTCCGTAAGTAAGCACTGATGTGACTAGTAGTCACTAAGTACTGATGATAATAGTAGCCTCCTGCTCTGCATTGGGCATCCGATGTTAGACATCAGCCGTGCAAGACTAGCCCTCACTACTGACGCTTTGGCACTGACGTGTTCCACCTGCTGTTTGAAGTTGAGTCGGGTATCCAGCATCATTCCCAGATAACGGATAAATGGTTGTGATGTGATTTCTTGTTCTCCGACTCTCAACTTGATAGTTTCTACCGTTTTTCTACTGGTAATGAACACTGCCTCGGTTTTATGCTTGGCTAGTTGCAAGTTCACCATGTCTATTAACAAATTTACTCGTCTAAATGTAATATCAAATGCCATTTCTATTTCTTCAAGGTGTTTTGCGACGATCACGACAGTTACGTCATCCGCATGTGCTACAAGTTTGTCTCCCGTAGGCAATGCTATTCTCAGGAGGCCATCATACATGATGTTCCATAGCAGAGGACCTAAAACTGATCCCTGTGGCACTCCTCTGGTGATTTTGTACACTTCCGTACCGTTCTTCTTGTCATATTTCAGGACCCTATTCGTGAAGTAGCTCGCTACCATTCTGCGAAGATATCCTGGTACGTTTTTTTCTTCTAGAGCCCGCATAACGCAGTCCCAGTTAGCGGAGTTGAAGGTATTCTTGATGTCCAAAGCAGCCACCAAGCAGTATTTCTTCTTTCCACCCTTCCATCTCGTTCCGGCGGTTGCATCCTTGGCTATATCAACAACCAATATAATCGCATCCAGAGTTGACCGTCCTTTTCAGAAACCAAACTGGTTCTCTGCCAGGAGTGGATCGACTACAGCCTCTATTCTTTGATGAATTATGCGCTCGAATATCTTGCCGGCCATGTCTAACATGCAGAGTGGTCGGTAGGATGACGGTTCTTCCGGCAGCTTTTTCCCTTTCGAAAGTAGTACTAGCCATTGCTGTTTCCACTTCTGGGGAAAAGTCCCTTCCTTCAGGCATGTGTCGTAAATGTCCAGGAATAATATCGGTGCTGCCCTAAGAATTGATTTCAGGGCAATATTAGGGATTCCGTCCAATCCCGGCACCTTATTATTCCCTACTCGATTGCCTGCCTCTATCAACTCATCTAACGTGATAGTTGGGATGTCTTTAGGGTTGAGCTGTTCCAACTTGTAGGTGAATACTGGCAGTTGGGGAAACAGCGCAGTAACAATCTTCAGGAGCTGTGGACACGTAGGTCATGGCATTGGCTGGCATTTCAGGTGGGTCATAACCACCTTATACGGTTTGCCCCATGGATCTTTTTCTACTTCTGCGACTAGTTCCTTCCAGCAGCGTCTTTTGCTTTCTTTGATGGCTCTGTTCAATTCTCGACGAGCCTTTTTAAACTTTTCCAACAGCTCTGCGGCGTTAGGTCATCTGTAGCCACGCTGAGACTTTCTTCTTTTTTTAAGACACTCTGAACGTCAAATGCTAATGTGATCGTTCCACCAGTGCACCGAAGGTCTTGAATTCATGCCACGTTTCCGAGACATACTATCGTCCCAAGCCTGGGTGACTCTTCTCATTAGGTCCTTGGTCTTCTCTTCAGCAGTTTCTACGATGATCGGATCGCACTCTAGGGCTACGACTAAAGCAGTGAGGTCGAGAGATTTAACTTTCCACCCAACCACGCTAGCGCTCCTGTTGACCCTTGTTAGATTCTGGCCAGTTGATATTTCCCATAGTATCGCACTATGGTCGCTGGCTGTGTAGGTGTTTAATACTTTCCAAGAAAAACCTCTTCGAGCTAAGCAACTGCTGACAAATGTGAGGTCGACAATTGAGTTTGCCTCTCCCTTAGTATACGTTGGCGTGTCACTCGAGAAGTGATTTTCCACGTGTATTAGTGAACTTGATGCCCCAGTCTGCTGCCCAGGAATTAAAGTCACCAGCTATTGCCACGAGAAAGTTTTTTCTTGCATCCTCAGTTAGCCAATCGAGGAGGTCTTCAAACTATTCATTAGAGAGACTAGGTGGTGCATAGCAGCTGTAGAAGTGGAGGCCATCTACCCATGCTGCTACGAAACCGGCTTCTTTATTGTTGACTGTTCTCTGGAAAGAACATATCCCGCAGGACCAGATGACGGCTTTGTTAGTGCTGTCGGATTCCCAGGGTTGGTTACTCAGATGTCTATAAGGCTCACTTATAAGTGCTACGTCTGCCTCTAATTCGCGCACAGTTTGCATGAGCAGTTCATGCTCAGCCTCACAATGATTGAGGTTGAGCTGCAATATCTTCATGTTCTTGGCTTCGTTATCTTCTGGAGCGCTTCTTGGAAGACGGAGCATCTGTTCGTGCCTGCATGGTGAACCACTTTTTCTACGCCGTGCCGTTCAACGCACAGTGCACATTTAGCTAGATTTTTACAATCAGCAATTTTATGTCCTTCTTTTCCGCATCTTATGCAGTGCTTAGACCGGTCGACTTCGCTTTTGCACTGAGATCCGAAGTGCCCAAAGTGCCAGCATTTGAAGCATTGTATGGATCTCTTCGTTGCTCTTATTTGGCAATTGACCCAGCCGATCCTTATTTTGCAGTTTCCTTCCAGTAACTTATGTGCTGCAGCTGCTGGTAGTGACACTGCGGCTGTCTGCGTACCCTTAAAAACTTTACGGATCTTGATTGCCTCTAATGGGATTTCACAACTTTCTCCAGCTTCTCTCTTTAGAGCGGTCTGAATATGCTCTTTCATCGTGTCGTCATCGACATCCATGGGAGCGTATTTTATTTGGCTCCTACACTCTGTACCTCATCAACTAAGAGACCTAGTGTCATCCAAGGACAGCGAGCGTTCTCCCATCCGCTACGGGAAGACACGCCTGGTAGCAGTTTCTCCTCTGCCGCAGGTATGTGTGTGTGTGTGTGTGTGTGTGTGTGTGTGTGTGTGTGTGTGTGTGTGTGTGTGTGTGTGTGTAAGTATGTGAATCGCTTATAACTTTTGAACGATTGAACTGATCGGAATCTACCAAACGGCGTTCTCTCAAACTTAGATTTCCTATGAATTTGAATTGATTCGGACCGATAGATTTTGAGAAATTTTGAGTAATCTAAAAAAAAATCGGAAAAAAATTTTTTTTGAAAGTGGTTTTTTTAGAATAACTTTTCAACGGCTTCATCGATCAACTCCAAAAACTAATTAAAAGTTATTGCAGTTTGAAAATTTGAAAAAATTTCGTTTTATCAAACTTTTATCAATCTTTTGAACTCGAAGAGCTCAAAAGCATAAAAAAGCTATCCCTTTAAGCTCAGACAGCTTAAAATAACACATAAATTATATTTTTGAGCTTGGAGAGCTCAAAAACATCATTAGTGCAATTTTAAGCACCTAGGTATGAAATAAGCGGGAAGTTGCACGGATGGCCTTCAGGGTCTACCGTTTTTCTAATTTTTTTTTTAACTCTTAACCTTTCAAATGTTTCTATTTAATATAAAAAAAATCATCACCAAACATGAGCCCTATAGCTCAACTCTAAGGGGTCGCTATATTTATTTTAGTTTCCTATTTAATTAACATGGGAAAAATTATTTTTTGTTTTCAATTGAATTTACACATAATTAATGCAAATTTTTACAAAAAATCATTTACATTCTTAAAGTACAGTCCGTGAGCTTCACAAAACTCTAAGACAAAGTATGATTATCTCTACAAAAAGACTAGTTACAGCCATTTGAAAATTAGTTAATTTTTGAAATTTTAAGAAATAGCTTGCAATTATTTATAACTTCCCGCTAAGAAAATCGAAGATTTTCAAAAATCGGGAAGTTATTGTTTTCACCCCGTTTTGCAAAAATCGAGTTTTCATCAGATCTCGACGTTTGAAGGTCATAGGAAGCTTCCCTGACTACCCTCGCGCGTGTTTGTGTGTGTGTGTGTGGATGTATGTAAACCTCTCATAACTTTTGAACGGCTCATCCGATTTTATCGCAGTTGATGCCATTTGAAAGGGCTTGGCCAAACTAGATTTCAAGTATTATTTGGACCGATTCGGATCAGTAGATTTTGAGAAATTTAAAAAAAACTAAGAAAAAAAATTTTTTTATATGTGGTTTTTTTTGATAACTTTTGAACGGCTCCACCAATCGATTCCAAAAACTCATTCCAAAAACTAGACATTAAAAAACCATGTCGATCGCCACAAAGCTAGTCGAAATCGGTTAATTCGTTCAAGAGATATCGTGAACGAAAGAAAACCGAAAAAAGTGATTTTTCGAAATTACTCCGAAATTTTTGGTTCGATCAATTAAAACCTGAAAATTCTTCATGAGGCTGATATAACTGCGTCGAATACCGCCAACCACGTGAAAATCAGTTGATCCATTCAAAAGTTATTGCGGTTTGAAAATTCCAAAAGTAATGTTCTATGGAAATTCTAACAGACTTTTGAGTTCGAAGAGCTCAAATGCATAGAAATACTATCTCTTTGAGCTCATCGAGCTAAAAATAACACATAAATTGTATTTTTGAGCTCGAAGGACTCAAAAACGTCATAAGTATAATTTTAAGTGCCCAGGTATGGAATTAACGGGAATTCGCAGGGATGGCCTTTAGGGTGAACCGTTTTACTAATTTTTTTTTTTTTACATAATCCTTAAAATTTTCACTCAAAATATTAGTATTATATTTTTAACTTCGCGTTAACAAATATTTGAAATTTTTTAAAACTTGGGGAGTTATTGGTTTCATTCCATTTTGCGAAAGTCGAATTTTCGTTAGATCTCGACGTTTTGAGGTCTTAGAAAGCTATCCTAACTATTTCCGGGATGGTGTCCATGCGACTCTATGTATGCATGTATGTATGCGTGTATGTATGTATATATGTATGTATGTATTTATATATGTGTGTGTGTGTGTGTGTATGTATGTATGTATTTATGTATGTGTGTGTAGATGTTATAACCTCTTATAACTTTTCAAAAAAATTTTCAAAACATGGTTTTCTTGGAATAACTTCTAAACGACTCCACTGATCAAGCCAAAAACTGATCCACTCTCAATCTTAGAAACTTACGTCAATTGCCACCAGTCCCGTCAAAATCGGTTGATTCGTTCGTAAGATATCGAAAACGTTAAATTCCGAAAAGAGTGTTTTCTTAAAATAACTCCGAAATTTTCAATTAGATCAATTTTTATCATTGCAAATCCAGATACAGTTTAAAAATATACATCGATCGCTGCCAACCACGTGAAAATCGGTTAATCCATTGAAAAGTTATCGTAGTTTGAAAATTCCAAAAATGGTATTATATCTAAGTCTCATCAGACTATCGAGCTCAAAGAGCTCAAAAGTATGAATAGCTATCTTTTCGAGCTCATAGAGCTGAAAATAACAAAAAAATTATGTTTTTGAGCTCTTTGAGCCGAATCGATTCAAATTTTCACGACAATTAGTGGTAATGATACTCTTCGGATCGCGGCGATCCGATTGGTCGAGCCATTCGAAAGTTATCAGAGGTTTACACACACACACCCACACACACACACACACACACACACACACACACATACACTCGGGGCAGAAGAGATACTGCTACCGGGCGCGTCTCCCCGAGCGGATGGGAGAACGCTCGCTGTCCTTGGATGACACTTAATCTCTTAGTTGATGAGGTACAGCGGGTAGGAGCCAAGCAAAATAACTAAACAAAAGCTCCCGTGGACAAAACTCCCCTTTAATGGGTTGGTCACACTAACTGACCTAGCAAGACGATTGGTTCCTGCTGTAACTCACTGGGAGTGTCCGGAACCTGTATCGTAGTTTCCGACGATGCAGGCCACGGCTGATGTGAGCTTGCTCTGCCGAGGTGAAAGTTGCAGCAGTGGATCAGGAGCCAGCCACTTCGGGCCTTGATCAGGAAGTACGCAGTGAGTGTTAGAGATCGGAATCTTCACCGCTCCGAGCGAGTCTAGTCCGTCCGTGTATTCCGGGACTGGCTAAGTGTCGGCTAGGCCTCAGGGAACTGGGGTAGGAGTACTATCTCCGAGGGTACACCCGTTCCTAGTTATGGCAACCCGCTCCACTCCGTACGATGCGCTGGTAAATCAAAAAAGTATGAGTACGTTACAGGAAACAAACATGAATAGAAACGGGCTTCATGCTCAACAAGCAGCGATTGAAGCAAGCGCTGACATGAAGAGAACGCAAGCGTTGGAGCGCCTTGAGAAGCTGACCATTGAGCTGCAAGAGTTTGTCCAAACTAAGGTCAATATCCACAAGGAGATAAAGACCAAGACAACCGGTGTAGTCAATGCTCTTGGAAGATTCAAGAAACTGGACGAAGAATGGCGCTCATCATTACACCGCACCCCTTGTGCTACATCGGAGAGAAACAGTCAAGTGGTTGTTGAAGAAGCGATGGACACTGGAGCCGAAGGTGACGGAGAATCAGTCGCTGAAGAAGAAAGTGAAACTATCACAACGGCAGAGACTGAATCCTTTGACCAAGACGGCCGCATCCTGAGGAAGTTGAAAAGAAAAATTCGTTCTCCCGAAGGCGGAGCTTTTCATACTCCCAAGAAGCTGAAAGACGTTGGACCTGGTCATCCCATCAAGAAGCAGGAAGTGGTTAAGGATCTTCCACAAAACTCTTGTGAACAGAACAAGAAGCCAGGCTGGGAAAAGGTGCAGTCCAGAAAGGACAAGAAGAAGGAGCGCAAGAAACTGCCCCCCAAAAACCCTCTGGTGCCTCCACCGAAGCCGAACCAGAAGCCAAGAAGAACAGCAACGAGACCGGAGGCACTTATTATCCGTCCAGCGAACAAAGATAAGTATTCTGAAATACTTACACGGATCAAGGCGGACGTTCGCCCAGATCAGGTCCGCAACACAGTCGAGAAGATACGCAGGACCGCGACAGGGAACATTCTCATCACGCTGTCGAAAGGCAGTAGTGATAGAGGTAAAGACCTGCAGAAGACTATCGCGGGAATACTTAAGGAGGACGCAAATGTCATTAGTACAGGACCTGAAGAAGACCTGGAAATTCGCGATATTGATGATACTACAACTAAAGATGACATTCTAACAGCTTTACAAGAGGCAGCTGGAAACGATTGTGGTATAACAGTAGAGGCCATTAAAATTCGTAAGGTCTTACGTAGCAGAACACAAATTGCGTCGGTGACTCTGGCAGCAACGGTAGCGCAGAAAGTGGTAGGAGAACACGGTAAGATTAGGATTGGCTGGACCAATTGTCGTATTAGAACAGTACTAAGACCAGTCCGATGTTATAAATGCTGGCATTTTGGACACCGTGCGGTTCAGTGCACAAGTAAAGTCGACCGCTCCAAACTTTGCATTAAATGTGGAGAAGAGGGACACAAAATCGCCGAATGTAATAAGCCTGCTAAATGCGCACTGTGTGCGGATCAATCCGGTACAGAGAATAACGCCCATCATGCCGGCACAAGCAGATGCCCAGTATACCAAGAGGCACTCAAGAAGATAACTGATAAACGAAAATGAGAATACTGCAGCTAAACATCAATCACTGTGAAGCGGCACATGATTTGCTCATGCAGACAGTACGTGAACAGAAGCTTGACCTTGTGCTTATATCGGAACCGTATAAACACCTCGGCGGCCAACCATGGGAAACTGACTGCACCAAAAAAGCTGTCATATGGTCCTGTCGCAAGCTCCCCTTCCAGAGTGTCGTTAACAATGGCAGCGCCGGCTTTGTAGCAGCATCGGTAGATGGCATCCGCTTTTACAGCTGCTACACACCACCTAGCCTCACTATTGTTGAATTCATGGACTTTCTGGATCGACTGACGGAGGACGCGAAGCAGTACTACCCAGTGGCAATAGCTGGAGACTTCAACGCCTGGGCAGTGGAATGGGGCAGCAAACACACCAACGCTCGAGGTAAAGAACTACTGGAAGCTTTTTCTACGTTAGATGTAGTATTGTTAAACAGCGGCGATGCGCCGACGTACACTAAAGGAGACGCAAGTTCTATTGTGGATCTTACTTTTGTCAGCAGCAGCCTCATCAGAGGAAACTACGACTGGAAGGTGATGGAGATCTACACGGCCAGCGATCACAATGCGATTCTCTGGGAAGTATCAAAGGACCAGAATCCTAGAAGACCGGCTAAGAAACTTGACATCGTTGGGTGGAAGGTGAAATCCTTTGACCCAGGTGCTCTAGTAGCTGCCCTAAATAGTGAACCGCTTACTACTGGATCTGCAGAAGAAATGACCAAGGACTTGATGAAGAGAGTGACCCAGGCTTGCGACACCTGCATGCCTCGTAAACGGGGCATGAACCAAAGACCTTCGGTGCACTGGTGGAACGAACACATCAGCTTCCTACGGAAAGAGTGTCTCAAGAAAAGAAGAATATCTCAGCGTGGTTATCGGCGGCCTGACTCAGCGGAACTAGTCGCAGAATACAAGAAAGCTCGTCGAGACTTAAACAATGCCATCAAGGATAGCAAGAAGAACTGCTGGAAAGAGCTAATCAACGAGGTGGACAAAGACTTGTGGGGCAGACCTTACAAGGTAGTCATGGCAAACTTGAAATACCAGCCAATGCCGTCTCCTACGTGTCCTCAACTCCTACAGAAGATCGTGACTGCACTGTTTCCACGACAGCGCGTTTTCAACTACCTGTTGACACAAGACGAACTGAATGATATCCCACCTGTGACGAAAGAAGAACTGATGGAAGCTTGTAACCGCGTCGGGAATAATAAAGCGCCGGGATTGGACGGAATCCCTAATATTGCCTTGAAAACATCTATTAAAGCAGCGCCAGCGTTATTCCTCGATGTCTACAACATCTGCTTGAAGGAAGGGATTTTTCCTCGGAAGTGGAAACAACAACGGCTGGTACTACTTCCTAAAGGAAAAAAGCCACCGGAAGAACCGTCATCTTATCGTCCACTCTGCATGTTGGATACAGCCGGTAAGATACTCGAACGTATAATCCGACAAAGGATAGAAGCAGTTGTCGATCCACTATTAGCAGACAATCAGTACGGATTTCGAAAAGGACGATCAACCCTGGACGCAATCAACCTGGTTGTCGGTATAGCCAAAGACGCAATCGCCGGTACCAGATGGAAGGGTGGAATGAAGAAATATTGTCTGGTGGCAACCCTAGACATAAAAAATGCCTTCAACTCCGCCAACTGGGATCGCATCATGCAAGCTCTTCAAGAGATGAACGTACCAGGATATCTACGAAGGATAGTCGCTAGCTACTTCACGAATAGAGTCCTTAGATATGACACGAAGAATGGTCCAAAGGAGTATGATGTTACTGGAGGCGTCCCGCAGGGTTCTGTTCTCGGTCCACTTCTCTGGAATATCATGTACAACGGATTGCTGAGACTGAAACTACCAAGAAATGTCAAACTGGTAGCGTACGCGGACGACGTAGCCGTAGTAATCGTCGCCAAGCATATTGATGAGATAAATCATATGTTCACGATCACCTTTGAGCGAATTAACCAGTGGATGGACACAGTAAACCTACAACTGGCTAAACAGAAGACCGAGGCTGTACTTATCACTAGCAGAAAAGTGGTGGAAACGATCAATTTAAACGTCGGAGACCAAGAAATCACATCCCAACCATTCATTCGATATCTGGGAGTGATGCTCGATTCCCGACTTAACTTCAAACAACAAGTTGAACACGTGACCGCCAAAGCATCAGCAGTAGTGGCTAACCTAGTACGATTGATGCCCAACATCGGTGGCCCGAAGCAGACAAGGAGGTTATTGCTATCATCAGTAGTTACATCGGTCCTCACGTATGGGATATCCATTTGGTCCGACGCACTTGAGACCCAAGAATCATGGAGGAAAGCATGTCCGGTTTACCGACTGAGCGCGCTAAGAGTAGCCAGCGCCTTCCGAACAATATCAGAGGAAGCAGTGTGCGTCATTTCTGGAACTCTGCCGCTTAGAGTCTTAGCTAAAGAAAGACGGGCCCTTTACCATCGAAGGGGTCAACTACACTGAGCGCTGAAGAACTAAGAACAGAAGAACGGCAGCACAGCATCTCGCGATGGCAACTTGAGTGGGACGCCGCAGCAAAAGGAAGATGGACACACCGCCTCATACCAAAGATCGACGTTTGGCTGAGCCGAAACCATGGTGAAGTCAACTATTACCTAACGCAGATGTTGTCAGGACATGGGTGCTTTCGAGAGTATCTGCACCGCTTTAAGCACGACGATTCTCCGGAGTGCCCGTCTTGTCCAGGGGTTATTGAGGACGCAAGGCACGTTTTCTTTGTGTGTCCACGTTTCGATCCTCAGTGTGAGGAGTTAGAGAGGATCCTGAACTGGAGAATCCAACCAGAGACAATAGTAGATGCAATGTTGTCGAATCAAACTGCTTGAAACGCTACAAGCACTTTTGCCACAGAAGTGCTTACAGAGCTGCGTTCCATTGAAAGAAAAAGAGCAAATGACAGAAACTAGAAGGAAGGAAAAATAACACCTTAGCCACCAGAAGGAATAGCGGTAGCTGGATCCTCCCCTCACGAAGTAATGCCTGACGGCGGTTTCCATGAGGGATTAGAGGAAAGAAGAAAAGGGGTTTAGGGTTTAGTGGGTAGGGGCGTTAGGGTCGAGTTTTAGTATGACACTGCGTCGAGTCGCCACATATCCAGGCCAAACAACTATGCCTGGAATCCGTAAGAAGGATTCCCCCCCCTAAGATAAAAACACATACATACACACACACACACACACACACACACACACACACACACACACACTCATACATAGAACCGCACGGACACCGTCCCGGGAATAGTTAAGACTTCTTGAAGGACCTCAAAACGTCGAGATCTGATGAAAATTTGACTTTCGCAAAACGGGGTAGAATCAATAACTTCCTAAATTTTAAAAGATTTCCAATTTTTCTTAACGGGAAGTTAAAAATACAATACTTACTAATAGTTTGAGTGAATATTTTGAAGATTATGAAAAAAAAATAATTACAAGCTATTTTTTCAAATTTCGAAATTCAGTAAATTTCAAATGGCTGTAACTAGTTTTTTTGTTCAGATAATCATACTATGTCTCAGAGTTTTGTAAAGCTCACGAACTGTTCTTTAAGAATGTAAAATGATTTTTTGTAAAAAATTGCATTAATTGTGTGTAAATTCAATTTAAATCAAAAAAGAATTTTTCCCTTGTTAATTAAATGAGAAATTAAAATAAAAATAGCGACCCCTTAGAGTTGAGCTATAGGGTTCATGTTTGGTGATGATTTTTTTTATATCAAATAGAAACATTTGAGTGGGTAAAAGTTAAAAAAAAAAAATTAGGGAAACGGTTGACCCTAAAGGCCATCCCTGCAACTTCCCGTTAACTCCACACTTAAACGCTCAACTATTCACTTATTTTGTTTTTGAGCTCGTCGAGCTTAAAAGTACAATGACTGTGTTATTTTGAGCTCTCCGAGTTCAAAAAGATAGCCTTTTAATGCTTTTGAGCTCTCCAAGCTCAAAAGTCTGCTAGAAGTTTGATAAAACACTATTTTTTGAATTTTTAAACCGCAATAACTTTTGAATGAATGGACCGATTCTTACGCAGTTGGTGGCATTCGACGCAGTTTTTAAAATCTCATAACAGATCGTTAAGTTTAAATCTATCGAACCAGGAATTTTCAAGTAATTCCGAAAAAACACTTTTTTCGGCTTTCTTTTGACAACGATAACTCACGAACAAATCAACCAATTTTGACCGGGCTGGCGGCAAACGACGTGTTTTTTTTTAATGTTAAGAGCTGATTAGTTTTTGGAATCGATCGGTAGAGCCGTTTAAAAGTAAAAAACCACATTTAAAAAAAATTTTTTTTGTAGTTTTATTGAGATTTTTCAAAATCTACCGGTTCGAATCGGTCCAAAGTGTATTCAAAATCTAAGTTTGGTCAAGCCCTTTCGAATGGCACCATCCGCAAAGAAATTGGTCAAGCCGTTCACAAGTTATAAGAGGGTCACATACATACATACATACATACACACACACACGCGGAGGGTAGCGTTGTTCGCGTCCGTAGGTTCTGCTTTTACACCCTACACGTGCTCTCCGGGTAGTGCCAAATGAACAACACCAAACAACGATATGGAAATGTCAGAAGATTTTCAAACATCGTTTACAGTACAGAGGATGGATACCTCAGTGCCGGCGAGGGAAGGCGTGCAAACGGGCCTAAACTCGTCGTTATCAAGCGACCGTTTGGCAAAGTCAAGACGCTAACGCCAACATTAACGATCGAGATCCTCGACTTAGATGAAATCTCTACCGAGAGCGAAGTCCGTGAAGCACTCAAACGTGAATTCACTGACAACCTGGAGGTCAAACGGGTAAATTTGACAAAACCCACACCACGAGTCAATCGGGCAGCCTTCTGCGAACTAGACGAGCCCAGTGCAATTAAGGCCCTTGACAAGGTCCGTATACGGATCGGTTTGGTGAACTGTCGTATACGCCCAGTAGTAAAAGTAACACGTTGTTTTAAATGTCTTGGTTATGGACACCAAACACGTCAGTGTGCGGGACCAGACAGAAGCAGGTGCTGCTACAAATGTGGCGGAGAGAACCACAAGGCCGTAAACTGCACGGAGAAGTTAAAATGCTTCCTTTGTGCTTCGGACAAAGATGCCCAGGATAGTCTATTCCATATTTCTGGCACTGGAGCGTGTAAGGCATTCCGCAAAGCACTTGCAGAAGCCACGAAAGGTCAGAAATGACACGCATACTACAAGGCAACCTGAATAGGTGCGCCTTGGCGCAAAACCTGCTGCGCCAGCATGTTTTCGAAGATAAAATTGACGTCTGCTTTATCTGCGAGCAATATCTAAACATCGAAGGTAAAACATGGTTCGCAGACGAAACGGGCACGGCAGCAATTTGGATTGTGAACACAAAGAACGTTACCGTCAACAACAGCGGAGGTGGAGCAGGTTTTGTCTGGATTCAAACCCCCACAACCTACTTCATGAGCGTCTATCTCTCACCTCATGAAGGGATTAGTAGGTTCCGACAGAAACTCGCAAATATAGAAGATGCGCTCACTAAGTTCGACGGCGAAGTTTTCGTAGCCGGAGACTTCAACGCTAAATCGGCTGAGTGGGGCGCTGCTTTCTCCGACACCAGAGGAAACGAGGTCGCTGACGTCGTGGCTAGACTCGACCTCATAGTGCTGAACACCGGGAGCACCACGACCTTTAGAAGACCAGGGTACCAAGAATCCATCCTCGACATCTCATTGGCGACTCCAAGGACTGCCAACATGATTGAAGACTGGACAGTATCCGAAGAATACAGTGGCAGTGATCACCAGTTTGTGACATTCAGCGTTGGATTGGCATTTGCTCCGGTTTCACAACGCGACGTTTCTAAGCGGAAGTGGAATGCCAAAAGGCTTGATCCAGAGGCATTGCAAGCTTCACTCGCACGAAGCTGGTCTATCCTCCAGAACAACCCGACACCGGATACCTGCAGCGAGACGGAAAAGGCAGTGCTAAACACGATGAAAGAAATTACTGCCGCATGTGACGCCTCTATGCCGCGGCTGAAAAACCAGAGCTTCCACAGGCCGGCGTACTGGTGGTCAGCAGACATAGCAGAACTTCGCAAAATATGCCATCAGCTACGTCGCCGAGCAACGAGAGCTACGAAACGCTTCCCAAGCCAGGACTTGTATTCAAAAGAGTACAAGCAGGCCAAAAAGACGCTAAACCGAGCCATTAAAGCAAGTAAAGCGAAACTGTGGAAAGAGATCTGCAACGATCTCGACAATGACCTCTGGGGTAAAGCTTACCAAATAGTCGCCAAACGACTTGGAAAGGCTCCACCAGAGGCGCCGAAGTCTCCTGCCTTGATGGAGAGCATTGTAACGGAGCTTTTCCCCAAACACCCACCGCGGGAGAAGAAACACTACACTAAGAACAGCGAAGTAACACCCTTCACAACTAAGGAATTACAAGACGCGGCCAAGTCACTCAAAACAGGAAAGGCACCTGGACCTGATGGCATCCCGGCATCGGTGATCAAAACTGTAGTCCTGGAATACCCAGACATACTCCTGAACACCTACAACACATGCTTGGCAACTGGCACGTTTCCCATGGTCTGGAAACGGCAGAGATTGGTTCTCTTAGACAAAGGTAAGGGAACCCCCATAACACCTTCGTCGTTTAGACCACTCTGTATGCTGGACATTGCTGGAAAACTGCTCGAGAAGCTCATACAAGGGAGACTTCGCAACGACATAGACCGTGCTGGAGGTTTTGCCGCAAACCAACACGGCTTCCGGAAAGGACGTTCAACAGTCGGCGCGATCCAGAAAGTCGTAGCGACAGCGAGAGAAGCATGGACTGGTAGCCTCAAAGCCCGCAAGGTGTGTCTTGTCCTCACGCTAGACATTAGAAATGCCTTTAACAGCGCAAATTGGAGAGATATTTTGGACGCCCTGGAGCACAGATTTGACGTGAAGCCGGAGAATCTGGCACTAGTCGACAACTACCTTGACGAGAGAAAGCTGATAGCAGAAACCACGGAAGGTCCACAAGAATACGCCATAACGGCTGGCGTGCCGTAAGGCTCAATAATGGGGCCCGATCTATGGAACGCGGACTACGACGAGCTTCTGGAAATCCCGTTGCCAAAGCAAGTGGAGCTAACGGGCTTTGCAGATGACATCGCGGCCACGATAATAGTAGACAGCGTAGAGGAGGCCGAACTACTCGTTCGGGAAACCATTGATGCTGTCGAAACTTCGCTCGATAAACACCACCTGAAACTCGCAAAACACAAAACCGAGATGGTCATTCTGACTCGCCAAAAATGGTTCCCAAAACCATTTGCTGTGGACATGGGAGGAATAACGCTAACGTCAACAAGGGCCCTGCGCTATCTGGGGGTAATGATAGACGAGAAACTATCTTTCCGCGAACACCTTGACAGTGCATGCACCAAAAAGAGAAGAGTCCTTCTGGAAGTAGTCCATTCGGTACTGCTTTATGGAGTGGAAATATGGGCAGATATATTAAAGCAGAAAACCTATCGGCGGAAAATGGCAGCAGTGCAGCGGCGAGGCGCTCTCAGAGTTGCCTGCGTCTACCGCACGGTTTCCGAAGCGGCTGTATTGGTCATTGCGGGAGCTGCGCCCATCGACCTATTAGCGTTCGAGAGAGCAAGACTCTACGACGCTAAACTCGGTGGCGAAAACATGAAAGAGGCAAGAACGAGGATAAAAACGGAAACGCAGCAAGAGTGGCAGGACCGATGGACGTCGGGAGAGACAGGCAGATGGACAGCGCGACTGATCCCAAACATCAACGTCTGGCTTTCTCGGAAGCACGGGGACACGGACTTCTTTCTGACCCAGCTACTGACGGGACATGGGCAGTTCAATGCCTATCTATTCAAGATGGGTTTGCATAGCACACCAACGTGCAAATACTGTCCAGACAAAATTGACAACGCCGAGCACACGTTTTTCGAGTGTGATCGATGGAAGGACGATAGAATCTGCACCGAAGAAACAATGGGCACCACGCTCTCCCCTGAGAGCTTGGTAACCTGCATGATCAAAAAAGAAGAAAACTGGATAGCTGTAGTAGCCTACGCGCAGCGTCTCTTGAAAGAAAAAATCGCAGAAAGGGATTAGAAACCAGTAATAACAAGAAGTAGGTGTCGTGAGGCACAACATGGACTGGATTGAAGTAATGCTAACGCGGTCCTGATCCAGTCTTCCCTGTAACATCTATAGAGAAACGAGAGAGGAGGATGTTTAGTCGGTATTGTTGCAAAATAATATTGTCTTCTGAGTTCGACATACCCAGGCACCAACACCTAGTCCTGACAACAACACCAAGTCCTGGCAAACGTAAACGTATTTTACCTCCTCTATAGAAAAAAAAAACACACACACACACGCACACACACACACACACACACACACACACACACACACACACACACACACACACACACACACACACACACACACACACACACACACACACACACACACACACACACACACACACACACACACACACACACACACACACACACACACACACACACACACACACACACACACACACACACACACACACACACACACTGCTAGACATTGCTGGAAAACTGCTCGAGAAGCTCATACAAGGGAGACTTCGCAACGACATCGACCGTGCTGGAGTTTTTGCCACCAACCAGCATAGCTTCCGGAAAGGTCGTCGACAGTCGGAGTGATCGAGAAAGTTATAAAGACAGCAACACAAGCATGGTCTAGTAGCCTCAAAGCTCGTAAAGTATGTCTCCTACTCACGCTAGATGTCAAAAACGCATTTAACAGCGCAAATTGGAGAGACATTTTAGATGCTCTGGAGCACAAGTTTGACGCGGAGCCAGAGAATCTGGCACTAGTTGACAACTACCAGGACGAAAGAAAGCTAATAGCGGAAACTACGGAATGCCCACACGAATACGCCATAACGGTTGGCGTACCGCAAGGCTCAATAATGGGGCCCGATCTATGTAATGCGGACTAAGACCAGCTTCTTGAAATCTCGTTACCAAAGCAAGTAGAGCTAACGGGCTTTGCAGACGACGTTGCGACCGCAATAGTAGTAGATAGCGTAGAAGAGGCCGAGTTACTGGTTCGGGAAACTATTGACGCCGTCGAGACCTGGCTTGATAAACACCACCTGAAACTCACCAAGCATTAAACCGAGATGGTTGTTCTGACACGTCAAAAATGGTTCCCAAAACCATTCACTGTGGAGATGGAAGGAACAACACTGACGTCAACAAGGGCCCTGCGCTATCTAGGGGTAATGATAGGCGAGAAACTATCTTTCCGCGAACACCTTGACAGTGCATGCAAGAAAGCCAGCAAGACGGTGTCTAGCCTAGCAAGAATCATGACCAATACTATGGGACCAAAAACCAAAAAGAGAAGAGTTCTTCTAGAAGTAGTCCACTCGGTACTGCTTTATGGAGCAGAAATACGGGCAAGCATATTGAAACAGAAGACCTACCAACGAAAAATAGCGGCAGTGCAGCGGCGAGGCGCTCTCAGGGTTGCCTGCGCCTATCGTACGGTTTCCGAGGCGGCTGTATTGGTCATTGCGGGAGCCGAACCCATCGACCTACTCGCGTTTGAGAGAGCGAAATTCTATGACGCTAAAAACAGTGACAAAAACATGAAGGACGCAAGAACGAGGATAAAGGTAGAAACGCAATAAGAGTGTCAGGACCGATGGACATCGGGAGAGACGGGCAGATGGACGGCACGCCTGATCCCAAACATCAACGTCCGGCTTTCTCGGGAATACGGAGAAACAGACTTTTTCTTGACCCAGCTATTGATGGGACATGGGCAGTTTAATGCCTATCTTTTTAAGATGGGACTGCACAGCACACCAACGTGCAAATACTGCCCAAACAAAATTGACAACGGTGAGCACACGTTCTTTGAGTGTGACCGTTGGAAGGACTATAAAAGCAGTACTCATGAAACTATTGGCACCACGCTCTCCCCTGAGAGCTTAGTAACCTGTATGATCGAAAAAGAAGATAACTGGTCAGCTGTCGCAGCCTATGCGCAGCGTCTTTTAAAGGAAAAAATCGCAGAGAGACTAGTAACTAGGAGCAACCGTCGTGAGACGCAACACAGACTGGATTGAAGTAATGCTAACGCGGTCCCGATCCAGTATTCCCCGTAACATCTATGGGGAAAGAGAGAGGAGGATGTTTAGTCGGTATTGTTGTCAATAGTCCTGGTATACATAAATATACGTAAAAAAAAAAAAAATACACACACACACATATATACAGACATACTGACATCATCGCGAAAACATTCAGGGAAGCTTCCTAGGACCTCAAAACATCGAGATCTGATGAGACCTCGATTTTCGAAAAACGGCGTAAAAACAATAACTTCCCGATTTTTGAAAATTTTCAATTTTCTTAGCAGAAAGTTGAAAATTAAAAATTTTTTTTTTAATCACCCTAGTGTGTATGTATGTAAACCTCTTATAACTTTTAAACGGCTTGACCGATTGGTGGCGGTCTAAAAGGTATCATTTTTTCAAGGGTTTCACTGCTCTTAGATTTTATGTAAGTTTCAATTACTTCAGTCGAATAGACTTTGAGGAATCTCAAGAGTAGAATTTAGAAAAAATTTTTCATCACCCTAAGTATTATTTTTCCAATTTTTTTAACGATTGATCCAAAAATCTAAATAGCTGCCATGAACCGCATCAGAAGTAGTCAAGTTGTCCCGAAGATATTGTAATTCAAAATTCTTAAAGACTAATTCTACTAATACACAAAAGAAAATGTCATTCGGCCTCACCCAAAATGGATGGTAGATTTCATATGATATAAAACTCTCTATATTTTTGCTATCATAATTTGTTGAGAATCAAATTTTAAATTAATTACAATAAAGAGATTCTGCAAAAGTTTTTTCGGTGTATTTACTATTTGGATAATTATCTTGGACTAGTTCGAAGATAAGCAAAATTTGTATGATTTTTTAATAATCAACGATCAATTGCGATGTCTACTAGATTCATGGTGATATGAATATTTTGATCACTAATAAGTAAAAAAAATTAAATTAATAAAAAATATTGCATTTTAGTTATAGTATCGAAAGGAAAAAAGAAAAAAAATTCTATTTACTTTATATTTATTTATAATATTTATAACGGGTATTTTTGTCCCCGTGCGTTAGCGAGGACTAAGTCCGAAATAAATACTCTGGCCTACCTGCTTTACCTGTTGTTGGGCGCCAGGAGCTTTGCTCCGATCACGTCGATTTCCGGCTACTCCGGTCCGGGACTCTCTTCGTCGGGTGGCGGGCCTTAAGGGTACGACTTAATTATAGAGGAACGAGAAGGTATTCGGGATTGCTCGCATTAATTCGCAATTAATTAAAAAAATTAATAAAAAAAAATAAATTATAAATTTATTAACAATAAATGAAAACGATTGGTTAATATTGACAAATCAAGAAAGTAAACGCAAAGAAAATTAATAACAATAATCGTCGACGCTGTCGTCGATTCGCAGTTCGCAACCCGAACAAGGAAAAAGTCCAAAGTTGCCGCAATAATAACAATGAGTTAATCATAATAATCCACTTAATAATAACTCGCTAAATACCAAAAAAAAAATAATCAACCTTCGCTCAGCTAAATTAATAACCATCGAATCAGAAAAATCAATCTTTGCTCAAATTAATTAACGGCAATTAATTAACTAAATAAAACAATAATCTTCGCTGAACTCAAGTAAATACAATTAAGCAAGATAATAAAACATAAATCGTTGCATCAATTCAGTTAATTTCAGTAAGTTAACAAAAAAAAATTATTCTTCGCTAAACTCAGTTAATAACAATTTATTAACTCAAAGAAATAAATTGAATCGTCGGCTTTAATTAATGATGATTAATTAATATTAATAACAACACAAAAAAAAATAAATCTCCGCTTGCTTTAATTAATAACGATTAATTAAATAAGTAAACTCGATAATCGATGCGCCAAAATTCAATTCCTCGTCGGACTCTTGGATAATGGATTCCTCGGCGAGGATACTTGCTGATTCTTTCGGAACACGGACACGTCGACTAACAATCACACCAAAACACGCGTCGTACTTTATGACGCTTTCGTCGAGTAACTAATTAGCAACAGCTAATTATCGTCGCACTGCCTTTATTTTTCGGCAACCCAAAATCAGCACACTACGTCGTGGCTAATTAAAATATACGGTAGATTTCAAACGCAAGAAATACTCAAGGATTTTTTTTTCCAACAATAACAAAAAAAACTAAGTATCGTAAAAACGTGTCCGCACACGGCAAGTCGAAAACGTGGACGACCGAAAAAAACAGCACATCTCGCATTCTTCGTCTCTCCCCTCTCTGCTGGGTCCGTCGTTAGCTGTGAACTCCAGAAATGGCGCCGTAAGTCCAATTTTCCAATATCGATGTTTTGAATGATGTATTGGCTGGAGCATTGGCGCGCTCGACAGCTAGCTTCACACCTTCACGCATGCGTCGATTGCTCACTTCGAGTTCCGATCAGTCCGTCGTTTCGCTCGCTCTCGAGACAGCCATCCTCCCGTCGTTGATGATCTTGCAGGTTACCCACGTCGATGATCCTCGTTGTTTCTCTTCGCGGGTTCGTGGCCGACGTCGTTAGTACCGCCATAGTTATTAAGTACTTAAATCTAACTTAAAGCTACTTACTTACTAAATTAAATTACGTATTATCGCATTAGATTTTGGTTTCGTGCGCAATCGAGCTTCGTTCGAGTTTCTACACGCGAGGGCGACTCGGTCGCGGCGAATCCAACCAATGGGCATAAAATAAAATAAGAACTCAATTAAAATTTATTTTAAAATTAAATTCAAAAATGTAAAATTAGAGAAACAACGTCTTAACAGGTGGCGCTAAAAGCGGCCTGTTACATATTTAATATTATAAATTATTATTATTATTTAATATTTACTTTATATGTTATATATGTCAAATAAGAGGTAATTTCATGAGCTTTCACATGAATCAATCAAAAATTAGCTATCTTTTTTCGATCAAAAGTTATACCTAAATGAAGTCACCGAAAACGTAATTTTTACTATTTTGATCATCTTCTCTACTAACTAATTCGTGGTTGATAGAAAATTTATTTAAATTGTTTGTACAACTTTATTCAAAAACAGGTCCACTCTGTAATAGTGTACAAAAATCCTAATCATTTTGGAACTTAACACTACAAAGTCCAGTATCTAGAAAAGGAACAGTTCCGCGGCTGTGCGCCAATACGGTCGAGGTGATAAGTATTTTGAGCAGGGATAGTATAAAGACAAGGCCCGATAGGGCCGAGGCTTTATATCCCTGCTGCAAATAACTATCGCAGAGACAGTATTTGTGCGTGGCTTGCCCATGGTGCTTAAAAAATTTTTCGTCCTATGGCGGACATATGCGGGTTTTTACGTGCAGGAGAAACTTAATTTGTAAATAAATAGCGTATGACGCCATAACCCTTTAAATAAAAATACATAAAAGTCTTGAAGTTAGTCATAGGTATAAACTCGCAAAAACTGGGCCACGATTCATTAGTGGTTAAAATTAATTAATTCAAATTTCTAGTAAATATTAGAATGTAATTTTATTGCAATTAATAGTTTAAACGCAGTTATTTGAACATATTTTTTAATAAATCGCAATTTTATAATATTAAAGTAACAATTCCCCGAGTTAAAATAATTGACATCAATGAACTTAACTGCTATACTAAAACAATTGATTTACAAATATTGAGATTACATTTTCGACATAACATGCACCCGGCGCGCTTTTTAAAATTACAGTTAAAACGTAAGCTAGTCGGCTGTGTAGAGATAGCTGACGCATGCGTGGCATTGTCCTGGACTGTATAAAGTTCTATACAGCCTAGTAGATACTGGTGCGTACGCGTATTATTTACAGTTTGAGTATCGTCTGCACGCAAGAACCCCCATACGTCCGCCTAGGATGAAAAAAGCCATATCGGCGACCTGGCGACGATTAGTCGGATAATTTAGTTTGAAGTGTTTACGAAGATCATCTGGAGTATAGGCATTTGCTCGCGACGAGCATGTATTTGAGAGGTATTTACAAAGCTTGTCTTGAATTCTCTCGACCTGCTTCGTTAAGATGTCCGTGTAAGGGGACTAGATGACCGTTCAGTACTCCAAAATCGGCAAGACTAGAGCAGAGTAAAGATTTACCGTAGTATGTGGATTATTGAAGCCTCTACAAGTTCTTGTGATAAGGCCTAGGATTTTTAGGGCTTGGAGCGTGATCTTGTCCACATAATTGGTGAACATTAGCTTGTTATCAATTAGGACTCCAAGGTCCTTGATGTAGTCTATTTGCTCGATCTTGACACCGTTCAGCAGATAGCTGGTAGGCACCTGGGTATGAGCACGTGTGAAAGATAATACTGCACATTTCTTGACATTAAAATCAAGTTTATTGTTTATGCATCACCTAGCTAGTATGTAGATGTCATGCTGTAAGATCTCGCAGTCTAGTTCGCTCGCTATTGTTCTGTAGATTTTCAGGTCATCTGCATACAGTATATACTCTGAATCAAACTCTTTCCCAATGTCGTTGACGAATATGATAAAGAGAATAGGACCCAAATGTGATCCGTGTGGAACTCCAGACGTGACCATATATTTATCTGATAAGTGTCCATCAACCCTGACTTGCAGACGTCTGTCTGTTAGGTAAGATCGTAGCCACATGAGTGCATGTCCATGTACACCATAGTTTTCCAACTTCCTCAACAAGATCTCGTGATCTACCCTGTCAAAAGCTTTGCTGAAGTCGGTGTAGATAGCATGAGTCTTATGACCGTTGTTCATAGCATTAAGTATATGATTGACGTAGGTATATAGGTTAGTTGTTGTCGATCTATCGCTTACAAAGCCATGTTGCTTGGTGGAAATTATGTTTTTGAAAGAGGAGGTCAATTGGAGGAGGGTAAGACCACCTTCTCCATTAGCTTGGCCAATGCTGACTGAATATATATGGGTCTGTAATTGGAGACAGATGATCTAGGACCATCCTTATGTATTGGGCTGACAAAAGAGACTTTCCAGTTAGATGGGAATACTCCAAGCTGTAATGATTTGTCAAAGATATGAGTTATGGGCTCACAGAGCCCAGCAGCATAGTTCCTGAGGAAGATATTAGGGATCCCATCCAGTCCAGCTCCTTTATTTGGGTTCAAATTTATCAATTGCTTGTATACGACATCAAAAGTGACTTCGAGATCACCTAGGTTGGCATTCTGTTCGTTGAGACCGATATTAGGATATTCATTATCACTTTCAGCAGGGATGTAGACACTTTCGAAATAGGATGCAAATAAATTAGTTATATCTACACCGGTATCAGCTAAGAGGTTATCCCAGGTTACAGTAGACGGAATGTCTGAGTTGCTGCGTCTTTTATTTTTAATGAATTTCTAGAAACATTTCGGATCAGTCTGGACCAAAGTTTCCACACGGTTGACATAGCTCCTATAACACACTAAGCTCAGTTTCTTACAATCAGATCTCAGGAGGCTGAAGTTCTTGTAATTGATATGATTTTTTCTTTTCTTGTACCTAGCATGAGCTGCCTTTTTGAGTCTTTTTTTTTCTTGAGTTCATTGGAGAACTAGCAGGGAAAATTATCCTCCTTGCATCTGTGAACTGTGACGTATTGATAAATGCCTTCTTGGATTTTATTATAAGACCACGTGACTTTGTCATCTATTGAGACAATTTTATACGTCCGTCCAATTAGTTTGAAGAAAAAAAGTGTTGAGACTGATATTGCACGCCTCATAGCGCGAAGCGCGTGAGGTTGTGCTTTATACTCGACTCGTCAAGGTCAAGTAATTTTGTGATCTTCAAATGCCTCTATCACAACCATATTACACTTATACAATGATATAAGTTCATGCTGACTTAAAACGGGATTCCTGTCTTTTCGCTAGATGCGATAAATTTGCTACAGGTCGAGTATCTGATGGGGATCTAGGTGGTGAAGTTTTAATTAAAGGTATGATAAAAACCACTTTTCATGCATCAAGAAAAATAGAAGTGTCGGGAGATCTATTGAACAGAGCAGTAGAAGTATTGAAATTTGCGAGAAAAGATCTTTTAGCCATCTTAAATTGATACCATCAGGACTCTTTCCTTTAGATTTTGCTAATGTTAGATGTAATGCTTTCATTACATCGACAACATCAATCTTGATCCAATTAAATGAGCACTTAACCTGATGAGTAATTGTTTCTGATGAAGAATTTATAAAATCATTATCACAAGATGGATGTTTCCTTACTGTATTGGCATAATACTCTTTTAATTCAAGCGAACTGAAGTCGTTCAATGGAGATGAGGGATTAGATTTTATTAACCCAAGATGTTTTAGTTTACTCCATACAGATGAACTAGCTGATTAACTTGATGAAGCATTTTTTAAGTAGCTGACACGGGCATAATTTAATTTATTTTTTAGATCTCTTCTCATCAATCCATAACGTGCCAGTAAATTACGATCTCGCCGCCTCTTTGCAAGTTTATACTGTAGCAGGGTCTCTAGCCAAGAAATATATCTTGACGTAAGAAAGTCAATTCTTGTCGTAAAATTGTCATAGCATGAAGTTAAAAAATTTAATAATTTAATTTAAAAAATTCTATCAAGGTAGTACCGTTATGAAAGCAATATTTTAAGAAATCTTTGAAACTTTGAATGTAAGTCATTAAATGCATAATACATATGCTGCTAAAATTTGAAGACGATTTACCTCACCTAACTTGAGATAATTACAATTGAAAATGACATTTTTCGTACGTGTAACATAGGAGAAGCGTGGGATAATGATAATTTTCACCAAAGGAATTTCATGACAATTTTCATCGAAGGAATTTCACCATTCTATCGAAGGACTATTAGATTGAAAAATTAGTTATTTTCGATACGTATGCGCAGAGATAGGTATTTTGGTAAGCTTAAGTGATGTCACGAGGCTGAGATTATGGGCGCGTTCTCAATAAAACCGAGTATGCTGTTATCGGTTGAGCGAAGCGAGACCGGATATTACGTATGAGTTGTTGTTGAGAATGTATCCATAACCTCAGACGAGTGTCATTACTTCAAGTTTATTACGAAAATACCTACCTTTGCGGATTTGTATCGAAGAAAATTTTTTGTAACATAAACGGCGAAACTCGGATTTGAGAGAATGCAAAAAAAATTATTAAAGTTTAAAGCAATATTTTTAAGCGGATATAAACATCTTGTTTACAAGAATCGACTTGTCGCCAAGATTTTTAACTTCCCGCTAAGAAAATCGATGATTTTCGAAAAATCGGGAAGTTATTGGTTTTACCCCGTTTGGCAAAAATCGAGATTTCAACAGATCTCGACGTTTTGAAGCCCTAAGCAGCTTTCCTGACTATTTTGACGATGATGTCCGTACGTCTGTATGTATGTATGTATGTATGTGTTTTTTTTTTTTTTTTTTTTTTTAAAGGGGGGAATCCTTATTGCGGATTCCAGGCATAGCTGTTTCGCCTGGATATGTGAAAACTCGACGCAGCGTCATACTAAAATTCGACGCTAACGCCCCTACTCACTAAACCCTAAACCCCTTTTCTTCTTTCCTCTAATCCCTCATGGGAACCACCGTCAGCCATTACTTCGTGAGGGGAGGAACTAGCTACTGCTCTTCCTTCTGGTGGCTAAGGTGTTAACTTTCTTCCTTCTATTTTCTAATATTTTCTCTTCTTCTTTCGGTGGAACGCAAGTCTTTGAGGACTTCTGTTGCAAACGTGTTGGTAGCATTCCAGGCAGCTTCTGATAACAACATTACTTCCACTAGTGAATCTGGTTGCATTCTCTGATTCAGGATCCTCTCCAACTCTTCACGCTGTGGATCGAAACGAGGACATTATTTATTTATATTTGTACAAATATAAATAATGCTGTGAAGCGGGAAAGAATAGGAGTTACGGTAATTATTACGTGAAGCGTTCCACATTCACGTAACAGGATATTGGTAGGAAAAGATTGAGAAAGGAATGTGGAGAGGATTATCTTAATGTGAGTTTATAGAATATGCGAGAAAAAATTATTAGATAGCTCGGACTGGGATTCGAACTCAGAACCTTCCGACGACATGTCGGCTACTCTACCATTTGAGCTATCCGATCTATACTAAATTTCCTTTCGCTTATTCTATATACATTAAGCCACACCGTCCATCTTACGGCAAACATTTTTTACAAATATAAATAATGCTGTGTATAAATAATGCTGTGATTCATTCAAAAGTTATAGCAGTTTGAAAATTTTTAAAATCGTTTTTTATCGAACTTTGCTAAGATTTTTGAGCTTGGAGAGCTCAAAATGATACGAAAGTAATATTTTTGAGCTTGAAGAGCTCAAAAACGTTATAAGTGCAATTTTGAGGGTTTAAGTATGGAATAAGCGGGAAGTTGCAGGGATGGCCTTCAGGGTCAACCGTTTTTCTAATATTTTTTTTTTGATTTATACTTTCCCTGGCAGATTACTTTGTATACTCCGTACATTGTAGAAGTAAACGAAATTAAATACCCTATAGTAATTTTTATCATCCGTGCGAGAATGTAGAGACAGATAGAAAGGAAGATGTCACTTATCGATACGTGTGCGAGAAAAGTAGACTCAACTATAGCTGATCAGATATTATTTGTAACGGGGTGGTTAGCCCTGTCCAATTGGTCACCTCTTTCCTCTTTGAAAAGGGCGCCACTGGGATTTTATACTCGGTGTCCCAGAAACCGGGGAGCATGAGAAGGAAAGATCGGGTCATGAGAAGTTGAGAAAGGCTGTAAAAGTAATGCTGAGAAACAATTATTAACAATTAACAATTCAATTATTTATTTAATATAAACAATTTAATTCTAACAAAATTTCTTAAAATATTGCCCTTAAAATTAACTTATCAATCACTAAATTTGAGAACCTCTCACCTACGCAGGCACTTGCCAGAACTTACAACTAAATATCATTAAATTCTTTTAAACATAGATCATTACGCATCTATCTTCTTAATTTCCTAATTCACTTTTAGACCATTACGCATCTATCTTCAATTTCTTAACTCAACATAGACCATTACGCATCTATCTTCAATTTCTAATTCAATCATAGACCATTACGCATCTATCTTTAATTTCCTAATTCAATTATAGACCATTACGCATCTAGATTCTTAATTTCTTAATTTAATCATAGACCATTACGCATCTAGATTCTTAATTTCTTAAACCCTCGTCCAACTGACGGAATAACAAACAACATATTTTACCCAATAAAAACTTCTTAATTATTCAATTATCTGAACTAATTTCACATAAACAACCTCGTCTACCTGACGGAATACCACAGAATACCATAATTACCTAACTTCCATATAAAATCGTCCACCGACGCTAACTTCATTCTATAGAGTTCTCTACTTTATTCATACATCTTAATTACCAATAAAACTGAATCTCAAAACTTCGCATTTTCCAAAATTACCAAAATTACGCCTAACAATTACTTAACACAAAATTCCGACCTTCGATTTTAATTCTTAATCCTCCTTAAATAAATTCTAAGCGATATTTCTTAATTAAATTCTGTCTCGAAAATTCCTAACTAAAATTAATTTATTATAGCCAACAGGCCTATAATAAATTACTAATAAATTCTTTACCAATAAATTAACAATTTATCCATTAAATATAAAAGTTCAGCGACAAAACTAACTACTTGACCTTGACAATAGAAACTAAAGTACGAATTCGCTAATATAAAAATGACCGCTCGAGAAATTAAATTTAATTATTTCAGCCTCTTAATTAAATCAATAATCAAATCTGGTCTACAATAATCGAAAATACCTGGAGACTCAATTATTGTTTTATTCAACGACGACTGATACTCCGATCCAACTTGGCGGGCTTAGCTGCTTGGCGTCTTGTCGTCTTGAACCAGGGTGCAGCAGGGTTGTCCAATTCCAAAAATGCCCCGATAACTTCCTTAATTTGCACTCTATTTACTTAAACTGATCTCAACAAGGTCACTGATTCACAAGGGCAAAAGGCCACTGGCTTCCAGAAGGGAAAAAAGCCTCGTCCCTCCTGTCGGCTCTTTTATAACCCTCCAACTCCGGCTCTCGAACTTTCCTATTGTTATGCCCCGCTTTATTTTACGGGGACAGTAGTGGGGACTTTCGATTAGCACGCCCGGTGACAAGTCGAAACTACTTGTCAAAAATCGAAAGGTAAGGGAAAGCCCTGACCTACCGTGCGTTAATTAAGTGGTCGATAATGACCCCGGGAAGTTCGATTTTCCCTGTCACATATTCATTTCACCCCTCCTAACTATAGCTCGAAAATCCAAGTTTCGCGGTTGGTATTACAAATAAGATATTTCGAACCGTTAAAAAAAAATGAAAATTATTTACCACGTAATTTTTGTAATTAATTAAAATAAGTTTTACTTTTAGAGAAAAATTTTTAGGAGAAAAGGAGAGGATGTACCAAAAACAGCTGCTAGTCACTGAAACCGTAGTATGTGTGTATATGGGGCATTCCATGCCAAATTACCGAGGTTTTGATCCGACCCCGTTCGATTTCGCTGAAACTTTTTCATCATTTTCTATCCTACTAAAGACATTTTTGTGAATTTTTTCAGATTTTTTTACCCAACCCAAAAAAAGTTATGAATTTTTGAAAAAAACCGCTCTTTTTTTTCAAATTGCTATAACTTTTTCACAAATTAACCTTTCGGCACTTTTTTTTCTTTTACATTTTTGTTTTTAAATGTAGTTTTCAGAATAGAATACAAAAAATTTTTCAGGAGTCACGATGTATCAAATATTTCAGTTTTTTCAACAAAACCGTCATTTTTTCGAAGTCTGACAACTTCGATTCTCAATTTTTTTATCTCAAAAAAAACTTTAACTAAGACAGTATTTAACCCTGCTATTCCCATTTTATGACGACTTTCCTTTCTATTTTTTTTTTCGATTGAAAATAAAAAAATTTCTAAATTTGGCTTATTTTTTATGACTTTGCACTGAGGTTTTTTTGAATTGTTTTCAAAAACTCAGAAGTTGAATAAAATTGGATAAAAACAACCGTAAAGTGTATTAGGGGCAACGATTAAATTATTTTATTAAAGTATCGTTTTTACATTGTTAAAAATCTAAATATTTTAATTATTTTCCTCGATTTAGCGATTGTTTTCTCGGCTTCTTAACCGTACTATGTTGTGTCGATTCATCCGAGGAAGAAAAAGACTTAATTTTTACCACAGAATTCAATAATGGTGTAATTTGATGAATTTTTTGTGTTGCTGGTATCGGTTTAGCTCTTTTGAAGCGTTCGTCTAATTTATCTTCAGTAATTCATACTCTTTAGTTTTCAAAAGACTAACATTAATATTTGGTAAGTTTTTTAAAGCCCACTCAAATAATTGTAATGGTGTTAAGATTTGTAGATAAGGTTGCAATTGTAGGCTAGCACGTGCGGCCATTCGTTTCAAAGTACCACCTAATCCATCACATGGTCCTTTACTGTGTGTCGTAGCGAAAAAATTCCATTTTACTTTCATTCCAAATTCTTCATTATTATGCGATAAATTAACGAAATGTTTATAATTTTTATATTTTTGTGGCGCACCATCCGAGATGAAGAGAATTTTACCAACTCCAAATTACACTATTATTGAATTCTGTGGTAAAAATAAAGTATTTTTCTTCGTCGGATGAATCGACACAACATAGTACGGTTAAGAAGTCGAGAAGACAATCGCTAAACCGAGGAAAATAATTAAAACATTTAGATTTTTAACAATGTAAAAACGATACTTTCATAAAATAATTTAATCGTTGCCCCTAATACACTTTACGGTTGTTTTTATCCAATTTTATTCAACTTCTGAGCTTTTAAAAACAATCTAAAAAAAACCTTAGTGCAAAGTTATAAAAAATAAGCCAAATTTATAAATTTTTTTTTTTAAAAAAAAAAAAAAAAATAGAAAAGAAAGTAATTACTAAATGGAAATAGCGGGGTTAAATACTGTCTTAGTTGAAGTTTTTTTTTAGACAAAAAAATTGAGAATCGAAGTTGTCAGACTTCGAAAAAATGACGGTTTTGTTGAAAAAACTGAAATCTTTATATATATATATATATATATATATATATATATATATATATATATATATATATATATATATATATATATATATATATATATATATATATATATATATATTAGAGTGTTTCAAAAAAACAAACTATTTTTTTTTTTTCGAAGAACTTTGAAAATTCTTCAGAGTATCCCTAATCGAAGACATTGTGAAAATCTCAGCCCTTAATATTAATGTATAGAGGTGGCTGTAATTAATTTTTTATTTCCATTTAAATAAAATAGAAAAAAATTTTTTTTTACTTTTGAATTTTGCTAGTCAACAACGAAGCATTTTATAGCTATGATCGATACATATTCTTGTAGAAAATTTAACGATCTACAAAAATTGTCTGAATGAATATATGCGTACGGAGAACCATTTCGGAGTTATCAGGCCTTAAACATCGAACTGTTTAAAAAAATAATAATATTTATTTATAAATACGAAAAATCGACTTAAATCACTTAAATAAACAATATTATATATCAAAAAATTAAAATGATAAATTTATGATAAAATTTCATGAATTACGAAGTTATAATTTTTCACTATTTTTAAAAAATTTTTTGCTTTTTTAAAAATAAATTATAAACATGAAAAAGAAAATTATTTATTAATTGATAAAATTTATGAATTATCATATTTTTTAAATTGTCATGTACTGTTATTAACGAAATAGTTTTAAAAATTCTAGGTTATGTAATTTAACTCAGTGCTATATAGTTACATAGTACTTCAATTGAACAATCAATTTTTATTGAATTGTTAGTATGATTTTTATAGAAATGATAATACATTAATTATTTCCGCTTTCTGCCGTCACAAACCTGTCTCTCTCAGAGCTTTTTTATCTTACATTACTTCGTAGTAAAACAATGTAATTGTTAATGTTTTAAACTAAAATTAGTTTAATATTATATTTAATTTATTTATAATTATTTGTAATTGTGTTTATAAAATCTCATTGTTAAGCTTAAGATGGAGAAGCAAATTTATTCAATTGGTTATCAAATTACAAAATTTGTAGGAAGCAAACTGCCGAGCTTAAAAGAGGTTATGTCTCTTTTCTTTCATTATCATTGTTCTCAAAGCTTGACTATTAAGAAAAGTGCATTAATTACGGTTGAGAATGTATTCGATTTATGGTCTGAAGCTGGAATTCCGACTTGTGCGAAAAATTCTGCAGTAAGAAAACTCATTCGCCATCACACTGTTTGGAAAAATTTGCTAAAAAATAAAAATCAAAAGCTGTCATCTACTCAAAAAAAAAAAGTTTCTATTTTTTGTGCCGATATTGAGAAATTATTCGGCATAGCACATCACAAAGTAATGAAACTCATTAATGAAAATCAAAAGTTATTTTTGCAAGGCCAAAGACAGTCAAATCGACGAGGTTTTCTCCATATTAATCCTTCAGTAAAAACGGTAGCTAATAATATTGATGAAGATAGAATTGGTGAGTGGTTTTTATTTTTAATTGTCACCTAGGTAAATAGCACAAAAATCCTCAAAAAATAGTCATTTATAAACCTAGCATTATTTCATTTCCACAAAATTTTTTAAAGATAATTTTATTATCAGCAAAAAAATTACGTATCTTCTTACTGATTTTTTATGCACGAAGTATTTATTGAATTCTAACAATTGAATAAAATTATGTTTTTAAATGTTTTTTTTTTTTCAGTATTACCTTTTCTTAAATTGGTTAGTAATTATTTTGAATATTTTTAGTTATTCTTGAATACAAGTTAAATATTTAACATTTTTCTTTTTTATTTTTATAAAATTAATTACAAATCCTGACTAACTTGAATGTCTCACACTTATTTTCTGTGCATAACTTATACTGTGTCTGTAATAATCCAGTATTATTCTCATCACTTTGAATTTCGTCTGCAAAATATAAAAAGTTTAACTTTTGAATCCTCGGAGATTGAAAGAAAACCAAAAATTTTAAAATATATCAGACACAGTATAAATTGAAAATTAAAAAAATGTTAATTTTCAAAATGTAGCCTCTAAAAACTCTAAATTTGGTAAAAATATTTTATTTCTCCTGTAGAGATCATCTCAAAATAGATTTTAATAAAGTTTACTTCCAATAGGAATTACGGGGGTGGGTGTTAAAATCTAAAATTTTATTTTCCAAAATGTAACTTCGACAGACTTCAAATTTGGTGGGAATCTTCGTGTATGATATCAAGTTCAGCTAAGAATGAATTTTATCAAATTCCAACCCCAAAAGAATCTGCGAGGGCGTTAACAATAAAAATCTCTCTTTTCAAAACATTAGTTTCTATGGACTCGAAGTTTTGTTAGAATATTTTATTTATAATGTAAAAATCATCTTGAATAGGATCTTACGAAATTTCTCTCTCACATAGGAGTGCGGGAGTGATAGTTGTCAAAAAATTCATATTCTTCAAATGCAGTTCCTACATATATAAAATTTGATAGAATCTCAAGAGAAACAGGTAATTCCAGGGATGGCCTCCAAGACAAATGGATTAAAATATTTTCCTTTTTTAATAATTATATTTTCTTGGAACGATCGTCTCTTTGGCAGCGGCAAAAAATTCATTGTAAGGTTTTCAAAATTTAATTTTACATGTAGCTATAAAGTCAACGGACTAAGTATTTTGCATACATTTTATTTTTGCTGATCACATAACCGATGAATTGTTCTTATTACGGGATCGCGGGAATGTAACAGATTAAAATCAATACATTTTCTAAACACTTGAAATGTGGAAAAGAAATTTGGCTACTCATTTCAAGAGATTTCGTAAAAATCATGTACAAATAATTTTCTATGAAAAATTGATGTAACGGAAAAAATTTTAATTAACGGCAAAATTCGTCGCACTTTAAGCTAGGCAGATTTCAATTTCACTTATGAGACTTGCAATTACTTTAACTGAAACTTTCAATGCTCATTTCAAATTTTTTTTTTCGTGTCAATTATTATTCATTTTTGGAGAAAGCCACGGGAATGTTATAATGATTGCACATTGAAAGATACAATGAATATTAGCTAGAATGATGACATGGATAAAAGGTACAGGCCAATCCAATAGAATTTGAAATCTGTGCTGAAGACAGGAATCTGGAATCTGAAGTCAAAACAATACTCCAATTGAATTTCAAGTCTAGATCTCAAAATACAATTCTATAAAGTGCCCAGCGGAGTGGGCGGGTAACAGCTAGTATTTGATATATCGTGACTTCTGAAAAATTTTTTGTATTCTTTTCTGAAAACTACATTTAAAAACAAAAATGTAAAAGAAAAAAAAGTGCCGAAAGGTTAATTTGTGAAAAAGTTATAGCAATTTGAAAAAAAAAGAGCGGTTTTTTTTTAAAATTCGTAACTTTTTTTGGGTTGGGTAAAAAAATCTGAAAAAATTCACAAAAATGTCTTTGGTAGGATAGAAAATAATAAAAAAGTTTCAGCGAAATCGAAGGGGGTCGGGTCAAAACCTCGGTGATTTGGCATGGAATGCCCCATATGTATAGAGAATATAGTAGTCGAAGAGTACAATAACGTTAAAAAAATTAGCCTACAACTTTAGCTCTGTTAATCCGTATAACATGGATAGTGAACCAAAATTTTTTGTCTGGAGTATCGCGGAGCAACTACCTTAAACAGGGAAATTCGAACAAACATTTTCAAAAACAAAAGAAATTACTTTTGAAATGATCCATACTTGGAACACTTAGAAATGATTTTTGACAAATTATTTATGAACATTGAAATAAACAATCTAGGTTGACGATATATATTATCTATAGAAATTGAAAATTTGTATTTTATTAATGACTGGAATATATTTTATTATGCATAAAATTATTTGAGAAAAAAAAATGCTAAGACATTCGCGTAAGAATTTGATTTTATATTTGTCTTATTGACGAAGCTAATACAAATTTCCAACTGTAATCGAGACAAAGACATAGCTAACAGATTATTACTTACCATGGTTATAGTTATAATTTAATATTTCATTATAACGTCGTTAAGTTTATTAATGATCGGTCTTTGCGTTGTTTTCTCTACAAAAACAATTACAGATTTTCGATGCTTTGAGTCAGGAGAAGATTAATCCATTAATCATAAATAGTGATTTCAGCGATATCTTTTCTAAACAAATTCCGATAGATTTTCATAATAAAATAAATATTAAAAGAGTAATTGAGCAAACACCAGAAGTAAAAAAAAAAAAACTCAGCCGTTGTGCTTCCAAAGTTAAAGTGTGCAACAAATACTACTTAAAAATAAATGACTAAAATTACAAAATAGGTGGAATGAATTAATTTTAAAATTATAACAGTGAAAAAAAAGAAATTTTGAATTATAAACTGATTTATTTTGACAAAATTCAAAATAGTATCTGATTTATTTGTAGAGTAACATAAAAAGTATTGCTTTAATAACGAAAATTTTTGTGATTATTTAATATAGATGCCAATAGTACCTGAAACACAGGAAAGAAAGGTGTATCAGGTTTTTTTTTTTGTTTTTTTTTTTTTTTTTATATGTATATAATTATTATTTATATTATCAATTATAATGAATATATAGTTATTTACAATATTGAATCTCATTCTTTAACAATAATATCAACAACATGATAAAACAACGTTCCTCATTGGTACATAAATTGTAAAATTACAGATAAAAAAGCATTAGATGAGGTCAATGAGGCATTGAAAATGGCAAGCGCTCTGCGCGCCAATTTGTTTTTTATATATCTATCTTAATCTCAAACGACGTTGAGACTAATCGATTGTTTTTACTTATGTCCAGCCTTCATCGTAAATTTTATATTTTATTTTATCATTTTTTATCATATCAGGCTTATTCCAGACTCATACTTTTTTCCAAATATACTCATATAAACGTATTATGTAGCATAACATTTATCCATAACGCAAGAGATTGATGGTAATTAATATCATTTTTTATAAGTGATGAGTCATCACTGATGACTATGGATTTTAAAGAATTAATGGATTTGATCAGTGCATTATTGAAATATTTTAAATAAGATTTCTTAATCAAGGAATATGATGAATAACATTTTACAAAAACAACTATTACTTTTCTTAGTTGAAGCTCATTACGTCATTACAATTATGTCATGTACAATGTAGAGAATAAATTATCAAAAATTAATAATCTGTAAAATTGTATCTTAAAGATGTATGGGCAACATGTATAGCATCTTTTAAATACAAGTCTTTTATTTGAAATTTCAATACGATCAAATACTTATATCCTGAAAATTTGAAAGTAACCGGGGATTTTACTTGAATGATTAAAATAAAAATACATTAAATCACCAACCAATATCAAGTGTACATCTATATTGTCGAAAGTAGAGCGGTTATTGCGTTTCATTTAGTGCGCAACAGTCGAGGCGCATTCCCACTTTTGTCTCTTGCACGTACATCTTTAATCATATTTACATACTGAACCATTGGCGGGAAAAAAATTTCGAAGGACGCAACAAAATTTTTTGTATCAGTTACGTGAAAATTGAATAAATTGATTGATTTCCTTAACAGCCGAGACCAGTGATTGCAGTTTCAATCGGCTTAGCGAAACGAATGGAAATTTTCAAAAAATGTTTTTAGAGATAATAGATAATTTAATAAACTATTTCACCACAAAGCGTTTTTTTCAAAAATTTCATTCGTTCCGTGAAACCAATCGAAACTGCAATTGCTCTGCTGTTGGGAGTGCGACAGAGATAGTTCCGTTGAACTCCGTGAGAGCAAAGCGAGAAAAAGATGGTCTCGCCTGTTAACGAGCTCCTATGAAAAATAGTTAGTTTCTTTAAAATAAAACATTGTAATATTTACAAGAATATAAATAACATTTATGCTATACATAAAAAAAAAAGTTATCAATATTAAAATCAAAATTGGATCAGTTTACCATGAGATGAAATCATTTTTTTTAAATATTACTCAAATTTAGTAGTTTTTTTTTCGTACCTAATTCATTTTAGTCATTGTCATTAATTAAATATTTTTTCTGCAAGATTTTTATATATTTTATTTTGTTCATTAATTTGCAAGAGTTAAATTCTTTGATCCTCACAAATGCTCCTGAAATATACAAATGAATGTGTACATACATATCAGTTATTATAATAATGTGGCTAGATGGTTTCAATAAATGAATTCGTTAAGTAAATTTTTGAAGAAATCTATTGACCTTTGACGGAAATTGAATCCAATCTTATGATTTTAATTTGTAAACATAAACGATATTTCCATAATGCTTACAAAATATAAATACAGTTATGGTTTAATTATAATGGATGTTGGTGTTTCATAAATAATTAATCAAATTCACGGTAGTCATAATATCAATCATACTTATTAAATTTTGCTAATGTCTTCATTTAAATTTATTTTGTAATATTAAACGTTTCATCATAACCATCCATAAATTTATTTTTTAAATTCACACAATATATATTATTAACACAGACGGTTTTTATATGAATCATCTCACATCATTATTGTTATAATAATTCAAGTGGCCATGAAAAACGTTTAAACTTAAACCAAAATATTCAAATACGTAAGGTACCAATTTTTTCTTTAACTTTTAAAATTTTTTTCTAAGCCTACGGCACTCTAATGAGGTCATTTTTATGATTTTATCGAAATATCATTCAATTTTACTAAATGTAAAAGTTATCTGATCCTTGCAAGAATTCTTGATCCATATGTGGGTGGCGTAAAAAACAATTTTTAAATTCCCGCTAAGAAAATCGAAGATTTTCAAAAATCGGGAAGTTATTGGTTTTACCCCGTTTTTCAAAAATCGAGTTTTCATCAGATCTCGACGTTTTGAGGTCCTAGGAAGCTTCCCTGAATATTGTCACGATGATGTCCGTGTGTGTGTGTGTGTGTGTGTGTGTGTGTGTGTGTGTGTGTGTGTGTGTGTGTATGTATGTATGTAACCCTTTTATAACTTCTGAACGGCTTGACCAATTTCATTGCGGTTGGCGCCATTCGATAGAGTTTGATCAAACTTAGATTTTGAATACCTTTTGGACCGATTCGGACCAGTAGATTTTGAGAAATCTTAAAAAAACTACAAAAAAAAATTTTTTGAAATGTGGATTTTTTGGAATTACTTTTAAATGGCTTCACCGATCAATTCCAAAATCTGATCAGCTCCTAAGATCAAAAAACCACGTCGATCACTGCAAGCCCGGTCAAAATCGGTTGATTCGTTCGTGAGTTATTGTTGTCGAAAGAAAACCGAAAAAAGTGTTTTTTCTGCCCTCCGGCCGGAAAGTGGCAACTTTCTGGCCACTGCGCTAAACAAAGTTGCCACATTCCGGCTACGTCGAGCAGAAAAATAGTATACACACCTTGGCCAGTAAATAAGAAAGCCTCAGATCACATGTTTGTCAACCTCGGCTTCGCCTCGGCCAACAATTACATGTGATCTGAGACTTTTCTTATTTTACTGGCCTAGGTATGTAATATACTATTTCGGAATCACTTCGAAATTTCTGGCTCGATCGATTTAAACTTAAAAATTTTTCATGGAGCTTTAAAAACTGCGTCGAATGCCGCCAACTACGTGAAAATCGGTTTATTCATTCAAAAGTTATTGCCGTTTGAAAATTCAAAAAATTGTGTTTTATTAGACTGCTGTTAGAGTTTTGAGCGCTTAAGTACAAAATGAGCGGGAAGTTGCAGGAATGGCCTTCAGGGTCAACCGTCGTCCGAATTTTTTTTTTTCATTTTCCAAATTAAATCTTTATACAAAACTCGAAGATATATAAATAATCTCAATCTGGAAATATTTTAATAATTAACTCCTATTAATAATTTTAAACACTTCTTCAAGGCAAAATTATAAGACAATAATATATAAATTGAAAAAATAGAAATTAGTTTAACTATTCCCAAGGTACAAGGAAAATTATATCAAATTATTTTGATTGGACGTGAATTGGACGTGGAATGCGTACACATGACTACATTTTTGATACTTCGATACTAATTTAACTTTATAACTTTTCATAAGTATAAGGTTATAGGATCAAGAATCTATACTTTTTTAAGAATTTAGTTTATTTCTAATTTTCAATTTCTATCTCTATTATTATGTGCCGAAGGTAAATTTTTAAAAGTTAAATAAAATTTTGTGATATATATAGTTAACTCGTACTGCAATGGCAGTGAACAGTGCACGTGAATATTTTCAACAGCAACAACAGCAGCTGTGGCAGCAGCGGCAGCACTTATACACTTTATCAGAAGTAGATGCATTATACAAACACGGCAGCATTTACCACAGCTATTTTATTTAATTCTGTTCAGTATCGTTCATCTTAAATGTAATGTTTCTTTTTTTATTTTTATTATATTAATTTATTATAATTCGTTTTAGTCATTTTTAACAGTATAATTTCAATCATCAATATAAATAATCCGCTAATAGCCATAATAATAGCTAAATCACTCATGAATTACACACTGAAAATTTTTAAAACACTCAACAACGTTGCAAATTCCAATTGATCATACTTTGGACATTTTAAAATATTATGCGTGCTTTTTTTAGTTTTCTCAGAATTTATAGTGTACGATTTGCTTATACGTATTTTATATCGTTATTAAATTATTTAAATTTATACTATATATAATAATTATAATGACATAATTATATTTCATATTATACAATTATAATCATGTATATATCTATTTATGTTTATAATTATTTTCGCATATATACACACGTGAATTTCACAAAAATATATAAAAGAGACGAAAGTGTTCATGTATGCCTAAGTATATTATCTTAGTTATTCTGTATGATTTTACGACATATACAATTATAATTATATCATAACCAATTTTATTTACGCGTCATTGTGGAAAAGGATTATTTTAATTCTAAATTTTTTATTCCTAAATATTACTATAGTTATTATACTTAGATTAATTACGATTTTCGTGTTTATCTAATCAATTTTATCAGTGTAAATACATAGAGACACAAGCTCCTGTATATTTTTTTCCATTGTTTAATAAACTTATTACAATCAATATAATTTATGTTTATTAATTATTATTTATATTTTCGTCAGTCGCAAACAAGACACACGAGGTAAAAATACGTCCCGCACTTTGCTACATTGATTTTCTATTAGAATTCGTAATTATTCATATTTTTTATTTTTTTTTCCATTCTATATGTTCATGTTTATCACTATTTTCCACATCCTTTGAAAATGATCATGAACGAACTTTTCTACAGGATTGTGAACAACGGTATCAATTTACAAATTTTGTTTATAGGTTTATTTAATTATCTCAATTAAATCGCTTAAGGCTAGAATATAATCACTGTATATCATATTTTTACAAGTTAACACTTTCATCGAGGCCTACAATTTGTTTACAATTTTTAGATTTTTTTCTTTTAATTATAACGTTTTATTATCATATATTTTATTTAAATGAGTCAGCCAGTGAAAATTAAAATGTTTAACGAGTGCAACTGGTTATTCGATTGTCAGCAGATGATGCAAAGAACGATGGTTGTGTGTGGACGCCATTCTAGATGAAAATAGTTCGTGCTTTTCTACATACATATATACATCCACATGTACTTGTATACATATATGTATATATTAAGGTGTGCCAAAATGTAACTTCCGTGGAGAACCTTTTAAAATTGGAATTTTGAGTTACGCTTTTAACAGGGGCTGCGTTTGGGCATTTCCTGAGATATTTTGGTGTGAGACGATGTATTTAATTTTCATAGAATTTTTTAACAAGAGATTTAATTGGGTACTTCCGGCCAAATTTTGAATTTTCACCGGAAATGCCCAAACGCAGCCCCTGTTAAAAGCGGAACTCAAAATTCCAATTTTAAAAGGTTCTCCACGGAAGTTACATTTTGGCACATCCTAGTATATATAGACACACACTATATATATATATATATATATATACATATGTCCGTATATATTTATATACATACTCTCTCGAATTTCTTTGTCAGTTGATGGAAAATGAGCAATTTATTCTTTCAGTAGAAGTGATTTAAATTATTTCTTTACTTAACTACTTTTGAAGTGTAGCAGCCCTCAGGATCGAGTAATTTATGGTACCATTCCCCGATTACTTATCTTCAGTCTTTTATATTTACTATCATTTTACACGCTTTTTATTAGCTTCATTTAAATCATGCATATAAACATATATAACTAATAATTTTTGGACATCTTTTAAGTTTTTTCATACATTAATACCGGTTTCTAATCAGAAATTCAATTTTAAGATAAAATTGCTGCTCACATAGTACAAATTATAATTTAACTCGAAATATTTCTGCTGCTTTTAAGGAAGCTGCACAATTGAAATGATAGTGTTCTTAATGTTTGTTTCTCATAAAAATTTATTTTTTAACTAATTTTGTGAAAATTAAAACATAATTCACGTGTAACATCTATAGTATGAGCAACGTTTATTTCTTATCAGTGAAAAATAATTATCATCATTAAAGAAACGAAAGTTGAAAATTTCTTAGACAAAAAAGGTATTTATTTTTTTTTAGTATATTTTTTTCGGCAAATCCCTTGCACTATTTGGGTAGATAATTTTTCATGAATATTATTATCAAAAATGTATTAATACTCAACATTGCTGATGATTTATGGGAAGCAATACGTACAATTCAATTTAATATAAGTTATTTTTTATTGCATTGAAAATTTTATTTATGATTAATTTAAAAATTCTTGGATATCTATAACTTATCACGACATTTTTTTTTCATTATTATTTAAGATAAAGATTATAGACAATCGGGAAATGATATACGTAACTTGACAGTCCTTTACATCAATTTAGATGTAAGAGTACGGTCCATCGGTGAGGGCGCTACACAGCAACAGTCAGGAAGCATCATCTTTTCCACGAGTTCCTCTGTTGGGTCTGTATTCAAGACCTGGATCAAACTGCATTAGCACGAAAACCTAAAAAAAAATTTATCAAATAAATAAGATTGTTGAAAAATCATAGTTACTGAGTACAGATATTACATAATATTTTAAAAAATCCACAATTTTTGGGAGATCGCACTAGATTTCAGAATTTTTCGAAAATCGAATTTTCATCAGATCTCGACGTTTTGAGGTCTTAGGAAACTTCTCTGACTATTCCCGCGATGGTGTCTGCATGTATGTATGTGTGTGTGTGTGTGTGTGTGTGTGTGTGTGTGTGTGTGTGTGTGTGTGTGTGTGTGTGTGGGGGGGGGGATGTATGTAAACCTCTCATAACTTTTGAACGGCTTGACTGATTTGATCGCGGTTGGTGCCAATCGAAAGGGTTCGACTGAACTTAGATTTTAAATACAAGTTGGACTGATTTGGACCGAAAATCATGTTACTGTCACATGAAAATCATGTATCTTCCACAGGAATGTATCATGTGGCAGCCCCAATTTTTTTTTTTCGGGTAAGATTTAAACCTATATATTGTGGGAACCATTCCTATATTATTATGGAAATGGTTCCCATAAATTATGGAAACCGTTCCTGTAGTAGTGTAGGAATGATTCGTATAGCATTATGGGAACCATTCGAATAATATTATAGGAATAGTTCCTATAAGATTATGGAATTAGTTCCCATAACGATATAGGAATAGTTTCTATAATAGTAAAGGAATTATTCCTATAGCATTATGGGAACCATTCCCATAATGGTATAGGAATAGTTCCCATAATTTTCTTTCCGTGTAGGAAGCTTCCCTGACTATTCCCGCGATAGTGCCTGTATGTCTGTATGTATGTATGTGTGTGTTCGTGTGTGTGTGTGTGTGTGTGTGTATGTGTGTGTGTGTGTGTATGTATGTAAACCTCCTATAACTTTTGAACGGTTTAACCGATTTCATCGCGGTTGGCGTCATTCGAAAGGGCTTGTCCAAACTTAGATTTTGAATACAATTTGGACCGATTCGGACCGATAGATTTTGAGAAATCTTAGAAAAACTGTGAAAAAAAATTTTTTCAAATGCGGTTTTTTTTTAACAACTTTCAAACAGCTCGACCGATCAATTCCAAAAATTTATCCAGCTCTTAACATAATAAAACCTCGTCGATCGCTACCAAGCCGGTCAAAATCGGTTGATTCGTTCGTGAGTTATCGTTGACGAAAGAAATCGAAAAAAAAGTGTTTTTTTCGAATTACACCGAAACTTCCGGTCTTATCAATTTGTGTTTAAAAATGTACCATAGAATTTGAAAAACTGCGTTGAATGCCGCCAACCACGTGAAAATCGGTTCATTCATTCAAAAGTTATTGCCGTTTGAAAATTCAAAAAATAGTGTTTTAAACTACACGAAAATTATATATTTGAGCTTGAAGAGCTCAAAAACGTAATAAGAGCAATTTTGAGCGTTTAATTACGAGAAGTAGCGAGAAGTTGCAGGGATGGCTTTCAGGGTCAACCGTTTTCCTAATTTTTTTTTCTAAATACAGCTTTAAGGCAGCTTAAACTATATCCATATTATAATACTGACTGTCGGTAATGTAGTCTCAACTCACGCGGAAAAATTCGAATGAACTTGAGTTGAATTATACTATAACTTTCAATCAATTTTTTCTCTTTCTGTAATGAATATTTTATCAACTTTGAAAAATTTATAAATAACACGAGCGCTAAAGGCATGCATATTTGGATTTTCCAAACTTTTTCTCAACACAACACTCAAAAGCGTGCAGTGTAGAGACTTTACAAAGCCTTAAGAGATCTGCCAATATTTTTAATTTTCATTGTTTACATAGAGTTCGTGGTGAAAGACAGAGTTATCAAGAGCACAAAGATTATTCTATCAAGTACATAGAAAACGTGCAAGTATGCGGAGGTCAAGTATAAGGAGATTCCACTGTAAATCTGCATAACAATTTTGATCTCTTCATGTTTATTACGACAAGACAACTTGTCTCATTCCAGCCTCACAATTAACCACTCAAAATTATCGTTACCGACACTGATTAACTAAACTATGAGTTCCGTGTCGTTAAAATGGCAGAAGGGAGGGAAAATAACTGAAAAACCCAACAAACCGGATCATTGATCGGCGATTTCGATCTTACACGTGGCATGAGTTGTCAGTCATTTATTTTATTGTTACTAGACACATCATTCTTGCTACGCAAGCATTCATTTATTCATTTAAAAATCCCGCCATTATTCAGTCGACTAATCAATAACCAGAAAAAAAGCTTACAGAAGTGACGTAAAGCCCCGAATTAAAAAACAAATCCTAGTTTTAACCTCAGAAGCCTCAATTCCTTTGATGTTTTATTTGCCGCACAGAAAGTAACTCTACTGTGATACTCAAAATTTTCATTGAAGATTTTGAAATCTTAATGTGAACCACCCGTTAATTTAGAATCCTCACTAGAACCCCTAATACCTTACACAGCATGAGCTGTAACTTAGGAATGTCTCATTCACTCTATAGGGGAGAGGTGCTGCAATTGTAACAAGGGGCAATTGTAACATTCAATAAAAAACTATTTAAAAAACTAAAAATTATTATTATTCTTTTTTTAACTTCTTCAAAATAGTAATTTATTGATTCGTACAAATTTTCAGTTATTAATTTTGTTCCGATATCAAAATATTGAGAATTGTTAAAAATACGCGTGAAAACTTTGTTTTGTACGCTTCAAAATTTTTTTAATAACAAATTTGTTTTTTTATGTTATGATGTAAGACTTCTATTAATACTTTAAGAGACATATCAAAAGTATTGTAAAATCGAATTTCATATCAATTTACTGATTTTTGTTATTGTAATTAGATTTTTAACTTCCTGCTAAGAAAATCTCAGATTTTCAAAAATCGGGAAGTTATTGGTTTTACCCCGTTTTACAAAAATCGAGTTTTCATCAGATCTCGACGTTTGAAAGTCACAGGAAGCTTCCCTGACTATCCCCGCGAGGGTGTCACTATGTCTGTCTGTATGTGTGTGTGCGTGTGTATGTGTGCGTGTGTATGTGTGTGTGTGTGTCTATGTAAGTATGTAAACCTCTCATAACTTTTGAATGACTCGACCGATTCGATCGCGGTTGGTGCCATTTGAAAGGGCTTGACCAAACTTAGATTTTGAATACAATTTGGACCGATTCGGACCGATAGATTTTGAAAAATGTAAAAAAAACTGTAAAAAAAAAATTTTTTCAAAAGTGGTTTTTTTGAAATAACTTTCGAACGGCTTAATCGATCAACTTCAAAAACTAATCAGCTCTTAACCTTGAAAAACCACGTCGATCGCCGCTAATCCGGTCAAATTCGGTTGATTCGTCCGAGAGATATCGTGCAGGAAAGAAAACCCAAAAAAGTGTTTTTTCGAAATTACTCCGAAATTTCTAGTTAGATCAATTCAAACTTGGAAATTTTCATAAGGCTTAAAAAACTGCGTTGAATGCCACCAACCGCGTGAAAATCGGTGAATTCATTCAAAAGTTATTGTGGTTTAAAAACTCAAAAAATAGTGTTTTATCAACCTACTATCAAACTTTTGAGTTTGAAGAGCTCAAAAGCATAGAAAAGTTATCTTTTTGAGCTCAGTGAGCTCAAAATAACATACTAATTGTAGTTTTGAGCTCGAAGAGCTCAAAAACGCGTCGCAAATGCAATTTTAAGCGCCCAGGTATGGAATGAGCGGGAAGTTGCAGGGATGGCCTTTAGGGTCAACTGTTTTCCTAATTTTTATTAACAGATCAGCGTGACCGTTAATTGTAACACTTGAACGAGTAGCAATTGAAAGACTCAGTCGTGTATGGAATCTGCGCAAACTGGATGTGCCACAAATCTACTCTAGGATAGTGTAGTTTGTGTAGTTTTGTAAATGTTTAATAATTTATATTAAAGATCCTAATATATGATATACTATAAATTTAAATACTTGACTTTTAAAATTAATGAAGTATAATAGTACGTATTCAGACTATATAATAAAAGCAATTTGATGAAAAATATCTTTTTCGTTCCGCGTTACAATTGTCCCTGCACTGTGTTACAATTGCAACCTACACTGAGAAAAAAGTATTTTGCTACTAAGGATATTTTTTTTGATAATTAGAATACTTGGTATTGTGCAACTAAGAATACGTGGTATTTTGATTATCACCATAAGTATACTGATCATCACAAAACCTAGGTATACTGATCATCACAATACCTAGGTATACTGATTATCAATATACCAATGTAACAGACTATTAGATGTTTATAACCTCACTTTACTGGCACAAATCAATTTACTTACAAAGCTAACAAAACAAATTTAAAATTAAAATTAAAAATGTAATAATAAATTTTTTTCAAGATAATATAATAAATATAAGTTGAATTCTATTTTTACCAGTGCATAAATCAAATAAACTGACTGTTAGTGTTAAAACGTCGATGGCCGTGACAGCGCATATATTATAGTTTACTGCGCAGAGTATAGGTCTTGAACTGACTTATACCAAGTATTGTGATTATCAAAATACTTTTTTCTCAGTGTATGCGCGCTGCCATCTTGGTCCCTGACTTTAGTTGAATAAATTAATTTTTCAATAAGTTAACATTGACTTTTTAGTAATTAACTAAGTCAGTCACATAAAAGATATTATCAACTAACTTTCTGACAGTTTCTAAGTTTACTATCTTATAAAAAACAAATGGAATAAAAAAAGTTATAATTTTTGGTAAATATATATATATATATATATATATATATATACATATATATATATATATATATATATATATATATATATATATATATATATATATATATATATATATATATATTAGGTCGTGCCAAAATGTAACTCCCGTGGAGAACCTTTTAAAATTGGAATTTTGAGTTCCGCTTTTAACAGGGGCTGCGTTTGGGCATTTCCTGATATATTTTGGTGTGCGACAATGTATTTGATTTTCATAGAATTTTTTAACAGAAGCTTAGTTTGGGTATTTCCAGTGAAAATTCAAAATTTGGCCGGAAGTTCCCAATTAAATCTCCTGTTAAAAAGTTCTTTCCGGAAGTTACATTTTGGCACACCCTAATATATATACTAGCGGTTTCCCGCCCGCTTCGCTGGGCGAATTGAAAAGGAAATAAATTAAATTTTATGTTTTATTTTTTTTCATATTTTCTATATCTCAAATTTCTTTTCTATATCTCATGTGTTTAGAAAATGCAATGCTTTTAATCTGTTACATTTTCGCAATCCCGGAATGAGAACAATTCATCGATTATGTGATCAGCAAAAATAAAATGTATGTAAAATTCTTAGTCCGTTGACTGAATAGCTATATGTAATGTTAAATTTTGGAAACGTTACAATGACTTTTTTGTCGCTGCCAAAGAAACGATTGTTGTAAGAAAATATCACTCCCATACAAAGTTGCCGATGCTCAACAATTTCCGTTCATTGGCCAAGGCACGGCTACTAATGCTCGGCCAAGTATCGGCGTTTTGTATCGGCCTAGCCTCGGTAAACCATCGGCTTTAATGTTCGGCCAAGCATTGGCGATTTGTACTGGGCTAGTCTAGGTTAGCCATCGGCTACCGCACGATATTTATTATAATATAATGGTATGTGATTTGATTATCAGCCATTGCTTGGCCGATGCTCTGGCTAATTCTTTATTACACTTGAAAACAATTAATACGTATTAGTCATTACTATGTTGTATTATTGTTTTCAATTTTTTTGAATTTAACGTTTGACCAAATTATAAACTAATATGTATTAAAAATTAGTAAATCAATTTTTAAAAAATATCTTAAGAGATTTTTTTAGGAGAAAACACCAATTTAAATTATTAATAATGTTTTTTTTTTATAAATATTATATTGATCATTTTTTAGTTTTTGATATTTTTATTATTCAACAAGCTCGATTAGGATTAAATCAACATTTGTTTTCACTAAAACAAATTTAATAAATTAATGAATATTTTTTTGGAAGACTTTTTCGATAAATTTTTACATTACCTAATCAGTTAAAACTATTTCTTTTAGTATTAAAAAAAAAAATATTTCAGCAAGAAGCTAATGATTTTTAATAAATGATTTATTTACTTATAAATAGATTTATGAATATAAATAAAAATATAAAAATATAAATATATAGATTTATTTACTAATAAATCAATTATTTTTAATTAATTTTGAACTTCTTGCTTAAAAAATGAAGTTTTAAAAAACTGGGAAGTTATTTTTTATTATTAAAATTCAGAAATTGTGCAATCATGAAATAAATAGAAAAATTCGTAACAACAATCAAGTTAACTCAATTATACTGAGAAAAATTGATCGTTGAACATTGAAATGATTAAACTAAGAACACTCCACTCAGATCAGTTAGCAGCGCCCGTGACACCGCTCGAGACTTCCACGCAGACGGATCAGGTTCAAACCCCTCCACACCCGAATTTTTTCAGAATTAATTTCTATCAACCAGTAGTCCATCACCTCAGAATAATAATAATTCAAAAATAAACAACGAAAAAAAAATTTTTTTTTATTATTTTACCTAAAATTTGATTTTTTGCCTATGCTTGGCCGATGCTCGGCCAATGCTTGATTACTATGTTCGGCCGACGCTCAGTCGCCTATATCGGCTGGGTGTTACCATCCGATACTCGCCCAGTCTTGGCCCAACGATATTTCACGATACTCGGCCGATACTTAAAGATCGGTTACCAGTCTTGGCCCATTATCGGGCCGATCTTCATTTTTTGTATGGGCTATTAAGTAAGAAAAATATTTAAATCCGTTGACCTTGGAGACCATCCCGGTATTTGTCTGTTTCTCTTGAGATTCTATCAAATTTTATATTTGTAGGAACTGTATTTGAAGAATATGAATTTTTTGACAATTATCATCCCCGCACTCCTATGTGGAGGAGGAATTTCGAAAGATCCTATTCGAGATGATTTTTACATTATAAACAAAAGATTTCAACAAAACTTCGAGTCTATAAAAACTATCGATTGGAAATGAGAAATTTTCATTGTTAACGCCCCTACAATCCCTTTTGAGGTAAGAATTCGAGAAAATCCATTTTCAGCTGAACTTGACATCGTACACGAAGATTCTTACCAAATTTAGAATCTGCAGTAGTTACAGTTTGGAAATTAAAATTTTAGATTTTAATACCCACCCCCGCAATCCCTATCGGAAGTACAATTTATTGAAATCCGTTTTGAGATGATCTCTACATGACAAATAAAAGATTCTTACCAAATTTACAGCTTTTAGAAGCTATATTTTGGAAATTAAGATTTTTTTTGTCAACACCCACCCTCGCAATCCTTATTGGGGGTGATTCGTCGTTAAATCCGCTCTTAGATTATTTCCACACCACATGTAGAAGATTTTTACTAAATTTGGAGTCTATAAGAGCTATATTTTACAAACGGGAAATTTTTATTATCAACGCCTCCGCAATCCCTTAACTGAAGTGGACATCATACACGAAGATTTTCACCGAATTTGGAGTCTCTAAATATATATATATATATATATATATATATATATATATATATATATATATATATATATATATATATATATATATATATATATATATTAGGGTGGCCCAAAAAAACCGACTATTTTTTTTTTCTTAGTTTCGAGTGAAAAAATGTTTGTTTTTGATGTTTTAAGAGCCCTTACCAAAAAACAGCTTAAAAAAATTTTTTTAAGAGGTCACTCCAAATTTTTTTAAATTTCGAAAATCATCAAAAATCGAATTTTTTTTTTTCTAATTTTTTTTCTCGTTACGGTATAATTTCATAGACCAAAAAATAATAAGTTTCTGAAAGTTTCAGTTCAAAATTTAAATTTTGAAAGGTCACTCATAATTTTTTTTTTTTTTCTTCAATTAGTCATATCGCCGACTTTAACTGTTGGGACCTATACGAAGTCACAGATGCTCAAAAAAAATCTACAATCGTCCGAGGCTCGGCTCCCAATGCTCGTTCGAGTGTCGGTGCTCTATTATCAGCCTATGGCCGGCTCACCATCGGCCGCCCAACTATATTCATAGCAATAATATACGATCATCAGCCGATTCTCGGACGATCATATGATAAATTGTTTTTTGCACATGCGCACTAAATATCACATCAGCTGTTTTTACGCATTATTTACCTGTATAAACTTTTCATCAAACAGAACATAAGCATTCCTTACTACATATATATATTATAATTAAAATTTTTAATTTTAATTTTTTATTTTATTATAATAGAAAATAAATTTATCGTCGTTATTAAAAATAATTTTTCAGTTTCTAAAATCATGTCTGACCGTGTAAAAAAACATCGGGCATTAAAAAATTACATGGATAATAGATCTCATCCGCCTAATACACCCTCATTGTTAATTGATAATGATCATGATCATAATAATTTAAGCAGTGAAACAATTGTAAATAGTGTTGTAAATAAAGAAAATAATTACGGTGCATTTGTTAGTGATAATGAAAGTAGTTTTAATGATTGTGTTGATGATAGTAATCAGTCTATATACCCGGCAGAAAGTGAGGTTATTATTTCTAATGAAACAGATACTGATAATAGTGATAGTAATAATCAAAGTATTGCCGAAGAGAACGCAGTAAACCCAGATACAATACGAGAAAAACTTCGTCAGTGGTCTTTAAAAATCATTAGTTTTTGATTTTATTTCTTTACTTATTGTTTGTTATTTAAATTTATAATGTATTAAATTAGACAAGTTGATTATTGTCATGACGTTAGCCGACATTTTTGATTTTTTTATTTTGCTTATTTTATTAAATTAGAACTAAAAATATTTTAATTTAAAATAATTGCACTTATAGTTTTTGAACTTTTTTACAAATGAAAATTTTTTTTTTAATTTTTTTGTGATAATTTTTTTAATAAAAAAAATTATAAAAATTTTTAGATGTCGGCTAACTTCATGTTCATAAGTTGATTAATCTTAGGTATTTTTCTTAAAATGTTCTATAAATTTTGTAATTTTGTTTACTTTGATACTTTTTGGGTATACTGGATTATTGAAAATTTATCACATCATCTATTTACAATGTTTACTGATATTCTATTGGTTATAATTTCAGGTTTATCTAAAGAATATATTGAATTAAAATTCACTGAAATGTCTAAAAAGCTAGATAAAATGAAGTTCAGTCTTCTATATGAAATACAGAAGCAAGGCGGAAATATAAAAACACAAGTTATCATGAATTCTGCATCAAGTAAGGCTCCTAACAAGACATTGAGTGAAGCCAGAGAAATTTATAAAGAAATATTTCCTTTTGATAACCTTGAAAGCCTTAGGAAATTTGATGATAAATTGTAATGAAAAAAGTAATTTAAAAAACTTATTTGAAGTATTAACTTATGGCGAGAAAGATGTTAATACTTGCATTCGAAAGACACTATCTGAAGTTATTACTCCAGAAGTGCAACAGTTCTACTCTGGAGCTGGTCGTATGATTCGTGGTGAGGGCAAACTAAATTTTAATGCAACTAAAACATATGTTTGTTTATCAGGTTAGTTTTATTTAATTATGTTTTCAAACTCTGTAATATTACGCGTGACAAATGACAAAACGGTGTATAAATTATTTGTGCCATCTTATTTTGCATGAATCCATTGTGTAATTTTATGCTACAGTTGATTTTCATATTCTTCAGTATCATTTTGATCTAGCTTTACTCTTAGAGCTTTTTGCCAATGTTTTTTAATAAGATAAAAAATTTTTAATACTTTAAAAAATTTTTAATACTTTTTTGATGTTAGTAATTAAAAAAAATATATATTTTATGTTGATCTTGACGTTTTCAACGATTTTCATTTAAATGACAAAAAAAAACTTTTTTTATACGCTCTTTTGGCATTTGTCCCACGATGTATTTATTTAATTACAAGACATATTATAAATTTCAGATATTATACAAAAAAAATTCGGTGACTCGGACCAAACTAAAAATTTGAGATCGAGCGTTGGGTCATTTTTGGCAAACTTTGGGGACAGAGATGGCAGTAAGCGAAAAAGGGCGTAAATTATAAAGTTTAAGAAAATTTTTCATTACTATCACCATTATCATTCTAACTATTATTACTACTATCATGATTATAACGATTATTACTACTATTATGATTATAACGATTATTACTACTATTATTATTATAATAGCTATTTTACTACTACATACTATGATAATATTTTCTAAGATTCAAAAACTTGTTCTATTTAATTTTTATATTTCTATTGTTCTAAAATATATACTTTCTTCCGTAAATATTTGTATTATGTAATTATTTTGGAAATTTTATTTTAACCGCGCTTGATCATCAGTCGGCCGATATCCTTGGCCGAGACTGAATTACTATGATAGGCCGATCCTCGACAACTACAATAGGATAATCCTTGTATACTATGATCGGCTGATGCTCGGTTACTGTCCTCGGCTGATGCTCGATAACTATTCTCGGCCTATGCTCGGTTACTATCCTCGGCCGATGCTTAATTGGCCGTCTCGGGCTGATGTTAACATCCGATGCTCAGCGAGTCTTGCTTCTATACAGATTCTGATCCTCAACCGATACTCGAGGATCGAACAGCTATCATAGCCTAATGATCGGCCGATCACCGTTCTTCGTATGGGGAGTGGTACGTTGGGGTCTTTTTGGTTTGTAAAAATCTTAACCTACGCAGCAAGCTCAAATCTTAACCAAATTGGTTTCTAAGATCAGTTTGGGATTCGAACCCACGCCTGGCAGTTGATGAAATAAAATTGTTAAATTAAAAAAAAGTTATATTTTCTATGTTGTGATTGATTTTTAGTTCATCTCATGATGTATTCTTATCGATTTTTGTTCTAAAAAAAAAAAAATGCATGGAATTTCAATTTGAATAGTAAAAGGTCGCTCGAAAAAATCTAAACTAATGCACTAATAAATTGAAAAAAATTATGAGCGACCTTTCAAAATTTAAATTTTGAACTGAAATTTTCAGAAACTTATTTTTTTTCAGTCTATAAAATTATACCGTAACGAGAAAAAAAAATTAAAAAAAAAATTCGATTTTTGATGATTTTTGAAATTTTAAAAAATTTGGAGCGTCCTCTTAAAAATTTTTTATTAGGCTGTCTTTTGGAGAGGGCTCTTAAAACATCAAAAACCAACATTTTTTCACTCGAGACTCAAAAAAAAAATAGTCGGTTTTTTTGGGCCACCCTAATATATATATATATATATATATATATATATATATATATATATATATATATATATATATATATATATATATATATATATATATATATATATATATGTATTGTGACATGGGAAAAATTTTCTAAAATTTGAAATTCCGAGTTTAAAAATTATTAGGTTGGCTAAGCTGAGGAAAAGCAGAGATTCGACGCGCCTGTGTCGCCCCCAGCAGCCTCCCGATCAGAATGACAAGCTCGAGGTAAAATTAGTAAAAGAAAACGCGCCGAATTTAAATTAAAAATTTAAATAAAAAGAATACCGGAATGAGTGTGAACTATTGTTGAATGCATGAGTGAGTGAGACTAGACTATAGCGATCAGACGACCCGCGAATTTCTACGAGCCATCGACGATCAACGCAACATCTGGCCGCGAGGATGGAACGACGAGAAAATTTGAATGGACCAATGACGACGGAGAGCGATCAACAACAAGTATGCGAGGCGCCATCTGAACACGAGGCTGATCACTAATCGAAGTATCGACCAATCATCGATCGCAACGGAATACTGGACGCATCCCGTCATACAACGGCCGGCTAGAAGGAGCTGTGAGCTGATTGGATGCAAGTTTTTGGGAACGAACCGAAAAGAAAAAGAGGATGTGTTGCCGAGGAGGCAGCCATATTAACATGGAATTCTGATCTGGACGCCGTGACTGTGGCATCGTGCAGTTCTCTTTTTGATTATTTTTGCTGTTTAATTTTTTTTTTAAATTTGTCGCTGACGTGAGTACAACTGTGTACATTATTATGCAATATTTCGCCGAATTGTTTTGGACACTACGACCCCGGACACGCCATCGCCGAGATATCGACGCTCTTCCGTCAGTTTTGCCGCCAACTTCGCCTACTTAGCCAGCATCGCCCGAGACATTTACGGTAGCTGCAGGGTAAGTCTGGTCGCTGTCTTTATTAGCCCCAGGGTGTCATCACCGCGAATTTCGTCGTGTTAAAATAATTTGTTTATAATTCGAGTTGCACGGAATTAAAGAAATTCCGTGCGGTATTTTTGAAGCTTAGTGACGACACTCTGCGGCACGGTACCGTTGAGTCACGTGTTTGTGTGTGTGGAATTTTTGGTCGGGATTATAAGTACTGTTTACCTACCCCGAGCTTCAAATACCCGACAAAGCGGCTTAGTAAATTGCTTTGTAAAATAAGTTGACTAATTCGAATACTTCGCATCATTTGTTTTTTTTTCTTGTCATTGTTGAACCATTTGGCGATTTGAATTATTTTTGGATAATTTTGAGATCTTTATTAGGTTTTTGCGATTGAATTTATTATATTCTCTAGAAATTTGTGTATTAAGAATTTTGCGATCAAAATTACTGGTTGAATTTTGCGATTGAAATTATTATTTTTTTTTTAAAAAAAAAAAAGGAAACTTCGTAAATAAATTTTGCGGTTGCGATTTTTGATAAAGTTTTGCGATTGAGATTTTGTTATTAAATTTGGCGATTGAAATTTTTGATAAAATTTTGCAATGGAAATTTTTGATAAAATTTTGCGATTGAAATATTTATTTCCTTTTTAATAAATTTGGCGAGTTGAATTAATTATTTGTTTTGAAAATTTTTGAATAAATTTGGCGAGTTGAATTAATTATTTGTTTTGAAAATTTTGGAATAAATTTTGCGAGAAGAATTAATTATTTGTTTTGAAAATTTTTGAATAAATTTGGCGAGTTGAATTAATTATTTGTTTTGAACATTTTTGAATAAATTGGGCGAGTTGAATTAATTATTTGTTTTTGAAAATTTTCGAATAAATTTGGCGAGTTGAATTAATTATTTGTTTTGACAATTTTTGAATAAATTTGGCGAGTTGAGTTAATTAATTTTTTTTAAGAAAAGACTTTGTAATTTTTATTTTTGGTTATTCGAATATTTTTTTTTTTTTTGTAATTTGTTTTATTTTGAAATGTTGAATCATTGCGTTAGCACTAGTTTTGCGTTAGAATTATTTTTGCGTTAAAATAATTTTTGTTATTAATGCGACATTGCCGACAGAATATATTTGTTGTTGAATAAACCGTTGCTGGATTAGAAGTGCACGCCTCAATTATTTTTTTTATTGTTGTTGCTCTGATTAACCGATCCCATCGTCCAATTTCGATTTCTTTGTCCGTCGATTGCCGTTATTCGATTTTTGAATCTCTTCAACACCGACCCGCCGCCCAACGAAGATCAACAGCGAGATCGACCCGTGGAACATTGAGTTCCTGGCGCCCAACCAAATCTACGAACCGGGTAGGCCAATTAATTTTTGTTGACCTGATCCGGTCCTGTCGACGTCAGTGCCGGAAAAGGCATCACAGTATATATGTATATATATAGATTTAATTGGGTACTTCCGGCCAAATTTTGAATTGTCACCGGAAATGCCCAAACTAAGCTTCTGTTAAAAAATTCTATGAAAATCAAATACATCGTCTCACACCAAAATATCTCAGGAAATACCCCAACGCAGCTCCTGTTAAAAGCGGAACTCAAAATTCCAGTTTTGAAAGGTTCTCCACGGAAGTTACATTTTAGCACACACTAATATATATATATATATATATATATATATATATACAGAGTTTCCCAGAAGTAACGGACGCCATTGTAGCAGCTGATAAATAAAATAATTCTGAGACGAAAAGTCCTTAGCCATTTTTTAATCAGACGCATAGATAATTAATTATTAATTAAAATAACGTCCTTTCATGCGTTAGAGATAGAGCACTAGTGTCAAGTCAAGTGCGTTCCAACGAAGATGCTTGCACGTGTGAATGTGTAAGTAAATATGTGTGACTACGTTAGCTATAGAAACTAGTTAGTCATACAGTTAGTTGTGTCTTTGTTTGGCACATATTTTACTGGATACTGGCGCTCTCTCTCTAACAAATAAAGAAACGTTATTATATATATATATATATATATATATATATATATATATATATATATATATATATATATATATATATATATATATATATATATTGTAACAGGGTTAAATTACTCTGAATCGATAAGTCGCCAGAGATCGATAACTGTTCGACGCAGCATGGCGCGTCTCGATCTTCTGGCCTAAAGAGAGAGATGAAGGGGGTAGTTTAGGGTTATTATATAGGTGAGCTGTGCATTGTGTCGGGGAGAAGTAGTGTAATCGCCAGACAGTGTGCCACAGAAATCAAGAGGGACCGATCCCCGGAGTAGTTACGAGACGACAGAAGCCAATAACATCTAGGACTCCAATCTCGAGTAGTGAGTTAGATCGTCGTAAATTCACAGTTTCATTTATTTTATTTAATAAAATAAAAACCGAATAATAAATTCTTCGAGAAAGTTCCTTTGTCTTCCCACGGATCAGGCAAGCGTCGGTCGAATTTTACAACGCAGTTAACTTGTACCCAAGGTCAAAGTTACTACGCACTAACGAATACTTGGCGTCCATTTTGAGCGCACAAATTCTTGGCGATTATTTTACTCGATAAGTTATTAAGAACAGTTGAATTATTATTAATTAATATTATTTATTACAAGGAAATATATATTTATCATTATATTATTTATTGAGAATTAATTTATTGAGAATTCGGTGCAATTAAGACTAATTTACCCGTGGATAATTTTTCGTTAATTTATTTTTCTATTGAGATAAATTGTTTATTAATTATTTATTTAATCGGAAAATTCCACGCGGTTATTTTGTATATTGAACTTAAGTTCTGGAAGTTTATTTTAATAATTTTAATTTCATTATCTTGGAAAAATTCTTTAGAATTTAATTAACAACGTGGATTATTAAGTCCGGGTAATTTTAGTTAAAATTAATTGATGAATTTTATAAAAATATTTTTATATTAATAATAAAATTACGAGTTGAAATGGGAATAAATTGATGCGTCGAATGTTCCGGAAAATTTATTTAATGTTGAGTATTAAACTGGTGATTGATTTGGAATAAATTTAGGTGTCGGTTTTTAGTTTAGATTTTTGGGAATTAAATTATTAGTCGCGAAAATATTTTATAATTTCATTGCTAGCTAATGACAGAAATAATTAAGTAAAAATTTAAAGTAATAATTTTCTGGAATTAAATTTTTATAATAACTTTTATAAGTCAAAAATAGAAGTAAAGTAAACTCAGTGTGTGTGAAGACGTGTGGGTTATGTGTGTGGAAATTTGTACGGGTTATAAGAATTAGCTGCAGATAGTCTTGGTTTACGTTGCGTTCACTATGCCGAGGCTTCTGTAGCCGGTCGTTGTGACGACCTCGTGCACAGCGCGTTCCTTGTACGGGGTGACTCGTCGGGTGGTTAGGTATTCGTTTTTGGCACTAGATAGCCGCCAGTTAGGCTATAGACAACCTCTGTCACACAGCGCGTTCCTTGTGCAGAGTGAATTTTGGATCTGGTCAGCCGACAGTTAGGCTGTAGTTTTAAGTTGATTATATATTTAAGAATTGGATCTAGTCAGCCGATAGTTAAGCTGTAGTTTTAAGTTGATTATAGTGTGTGTGTGAGAGTGCACAAATTGTTAATTTGATTTTGTTATTAATAAATACCGGTTATATTGTTAAATAAAAATTTATTAATTTCAGATCACCTTCCTCCACTCTCTCTCCCTGTAAGATAAGCTCAGCTCTGGTTCCGGTTCCAAGAACCGTGATTAAAAATCCTGGTGGCGCCCTTTTGTTTATTAATTAGATTTCATTTTGTTTAGTTTATTATTTTAATTAATTTCATTTAAGGGGCCAATTGAGCGGCATAAAAACCCGTTACAATATATATATATATATATAATAGGGTGGTCGTTAAAAATTAAATTAAAAATTAAAATTTTGCATTTTGATTTTTAACAAAAATAACACGTGCCGGCGGCCAATTTAAGTTCATTTTTCGATAAAATTATAGTTTTTTGGAATATTTGTTACATTATTTAAATTTTGATAGAAAATCATGAAAATATGCTTATAGGAAATCAAATTCTCTACAAAAGGGTTTCTTTTGTTTTTAGATGAAGTTCATATCCATCGAGATAATCTCATTGGTAAACTTATTAACTTTATTAAATCATTTATTTTAGCACTAAAAACTTTATTTTTCTTGAAATATGAACAATTTAGTAAATTTTATATACAATCATTCATTTATAGAGATTAAGTTAATGACAACCAAGTTATATTCGATATTATCTATCCATTTTCAAAAAAAAAAGTTCAAATTTACATCTTATAGACTGATTTATTAATTCCAAGGTTTAAGTAAGCTTTCTTTTGTATTTTTTATGTTTCGAGCTCTGTAATCATCCAAAATTTGAATCACAAACTGCTTCTGATTTTCATCTTTCGTAAACAAATCATTGTATTCTTGCATTAATTTCACACCGCGTTCAGCAACATCGTTCACAACAGATAAATTATTTACAGAGTTCAAACAGATCTGATAATTTATATTTTTTTGCCAGATTTCACAATCATTTTTCAGCCAACTAATATCCAAACCCAGTTTAAGAAAGAAATTAATTGATGAATGAGCAACGAACTGTTCTAATCCATGGTCGAATAATTTTGGTACATCTTTTTCAGCTATTACTATTTTTTTTGAATTACAGATTTGACTGTCATCTGAAGAATCATAATCGTTATTATCGAATAATTTTTGAACCATTTTTTTTTTCGTTTCTTCATCAACACTGTCATCGAATAGTGCCATTAAACAGTTTTCTGGAGTGAGATACCATAAATGATTCAAAATTTTTTTCAAAGCAGCAGATGATAGTTTTTTGTCAATTGATTGGAAGTTGGAAATCGATTGTATCAATTGAAAATCACAATTGGGAGCTTTGATTGATGATGATGCCATAAACCATATCTTCACATATATTTTTACAATAAAAACACAAATCATACCAAGACTTTTTTGTTCATTCGAAGTCAGCTTAAACGTAAATCGCAAAAGAAAAATTTTGAGAGAGTAAATTGCCTTGGCCATCCACCTTGCTTGATGCATAGCTCCAGGAACACGAAACACAACATTATCGGGTACTACTCCAATGAATATCAATGTCAACTTTAATAATTCTAAATAATCGTCTCTGTCGTGATTCAAAGTCAATTGTGTTTCTGCAAATTCACGGATGTCGAGAATATCATTTTCGAGAATATTATAGATTATCGGATCGTTTATTCCAGATTCAAATTTTGTAAGGTCCAATGCATCCCATTTTTTCCTGAACCTTACAAATAAAGGCACATTCGGTCCAGAAGAACTGAAAATTTGACAATCGAATACAGCTTTCAGTACAACTTCCAATATATGGTGTCGACATGGTAATAGAAGAAGATCTCGTTCCAATGCTTGTTCAATCAACACTGCTGCACCGTTAAATTGTCCTGTATTTGAAGCTGTAGTATCACAGCACAAACCAACTACGAATTCACTAATCCCGTATTCTTGCAGAGCATCAAAAACTGCATCAGCCATTGCGCGACCGGTGGAATTTCCGAGTTTGGGTATCGATAGTATTTTAGTTTCTTTTTCTGCAGAAATTATAATGGGAAGACGCTCTATGAAGTTTCTACCAGTGATGTCAGGTAAATGTTTACCGTCCCAGTGGATAATTAATCTACTGAGTTCTGTATTTTTAAATCTATGTTGAATTTCCGCGGCTCTGTCCTCTCGAAACTTTTCACGCTTCTATTTTATTGAAGTTCTATTAACAATGTATTGGCTAGCATCCATCCCAACAGCTTCAAGAAAACTAATCAATAAACCCGTCGCATTCCGATCGCTGATTTTACATTTATCCAACATTGTGCATAGTTTTAGAGTAAAAATATCGATTGTTCCTCGAAGTTTTTTCGATGATGTTGATTCATTTAATTCCAATACAAAACTAGGATCTCTCTGAAGGCTTCGTTGACTGAAAGAGTTTGTTTCTGATGACTCAATTTGTGAACCAGGTTCAGAACTTTCTAAAAAAAATGAAAAAAAAAAGTTATAATTTCAAAATATAAACCATAGAATACAGAAATTGTTTCAATATTTACCGGAAATTGGATCTTTAACCTCATCGATGTATCTAACACGACAAGGCTTACGTTGATTTAATAAAAAATTTTTAATCTCAACATCGATCATATTTAAAGCATCATTATGCACAATGTCGAATAAGTTTTTAAGAGATGATGAAAAAGCTTCCTCTTTATTTTTTTGGGTGATTCCTTTTACTGAAGAACTTTTTTGCAAACTGCGCCAATCATTATATAATTGTTCAATTTTTGCAATACATCGACATTTTTGCTGAGTTGGTATTTTCACTTTTTGCCAAAAAGTTATCAATTCATCATAAACTAAATATTTACTATCACGTAAATTGTGGTTTAATACTCGAAGATTATGAAATAAAAATTGTAGAACTTGTAAATTGGATGGTAATTGATTTCCATCGATCTGAGAATGAGTATCCCCCATTAAAAATATATTTTTTTTTTCGTCTTGCATTGCCATGTTAATTTTAAAGAAAGATGAATAATACTTATTTCACAGAAAAAAATATTAAAATTTGATAATTAATTTTCGTAACAGAGTATCAGTGGATTCTGATTAAATTCTTGGGCTTTACTTTCATGTATAACCTCACAAATGCAAATGAATCTTACACTGTAGCAATTACATTTGGCACTGTTTCTCTTGCGATCGATACAATCAAATATTTCAATGTCTCAATACAAATAAAAAACTAAACTTGGAGCACAGAAATGAGTGACATGTGAAAACATTAAAGTCAATATATAAAGAGTATAGTAATAACATATTAAACAAATTAAACCAAACATGCTTGGGCAATGTCTACCATTCAATAGAATTTTAGAAGTGTCGATAATTTAGGAAAATATCGATATCGATTATAAATTCATTGTAGATAACTTACCGACAGAGATTTTATTTGAAAATCATTCAATTAAAAATCATTTACTTATGTCAAAATATCAAAAATATATATATATAATTCAAGATATTTTAATAGAAGTGTTCATATTTCAAGAAAAATAAAGTTTTTAGTGCTAAAATAAATGATTTAATAAAGTTAATAAGTTTACCAATGAGATTATCTCGATGGATATGAACTTCATCTAAAAACAAAAGAAACCCTTTTGTAGAGAATTTGATTTCCTATAAGTATATTTTCATGATTTTTTATCAAAATTTAAATAATGAAACAAATATTCCAAAAAACTATAATTTTTTCGAAAAATGAACTTAAATTGGCCGCCGGCACGTGTTATTTTTGTTAAAAATCAAAAAGCAAAATTTTTCCCGTAGTTTTTCGTCAAAAGGAAGGATTTTTTTGGGCGTCTGAAAGAATTTAATTTTTAACGACCACCCTAATATATAATATATATTATATATCTAATATATAAAATTCTCGTGTCACAGTTTTCGTTGCCATACTCCTCCGAAACGGCTTGACCGATTTTGATGAAATTTTTTGTGCTTATCCGGTATCTATGAGAATAGGCCAACATCTATTTTTCATCCCCCTAAATGTTAGGGGTAGTCCACCCCTAAATTTTTTTTTTTATTTTTTAGACAAAATTTTTAATTTCTATTTTTTTATGATACAACATACAAAAATACATACAATCCTCAATTTTCACCCTTATACGATCAACCCTTATTTTTTAATAGCCATTTTAGTAATTTAATCATTTTTTCTCTCCGGTCGAAAACTGATCAATCGTCATTTAATTAGTTATCCCCGCCAGATGTCTACAGGTATCACTTCTGACCCAGTAAACAGCATGGAGTAGGGATGAGAACGAAGCCGGTCTCCTTTCTTTCTCACTCCCTACACAGTTGTCGGCCATCATTATTGTTTATGCATCAAGTGTAGTAGTAACGTTGACAATTATTATTTTGCTATCTCAGTGTAACTCTCATATTAACTTTTAATCATTCCTATTTTATCAATAATAATTAAATTATCAATTTTGAGTGTATTTTGCACGATTAGTTAATCAAGTGATTTTATAACCTCAAAAGTACTCAACACGTGACACGAGCTTCCAATAACAACGGATTTTGTGTTGTAAGTATACTTTTTTTTATTTATATCGAAAATGTTGTTGATCTTATGAAAATGTAATTTTAACTTAATTTTATTAAAAAAATGTAATTGAACAATTACGATTTTCATAGTTTCAAAAAAATCAATCATTATGAATCTTTATTTTGAAATGTCAATGGAAATATTGGTTGTATGAAAAAATTATAAGAGACAATGTTTTCATAAAATTTAATTTTTTACTTTTGTTTGAAAAATTTTTCCATAAAACTTATATTTTTGTTATAATTTCATAAATTAAAACTAATCATTTCAAAACTGCGGCAAAAATCCTGGCCCTAATTATACTTTTAACATTTTTCATCATTAAATAATTTCATTAATTCTATTTATGTATGTTTTGTACAGTGAGCAATGCCAAGAAAACGCAAAGGGGCTGATTTGAGCCGCAGTACAAGTAAAGCTCGAAACTTGCGAAATAGCAGATCCGAAAGAACAGAAGAACAAATCTAGCAACAAAATACTGGCCCATTATCATTTCAAGATATACGTAAAGTGAATGGGCAACAATATCCAACGTATAAAGATGCATGCCTTGCACTCGGCTTGCTGGAAGACGACAACCAGTGGGAATGCATGCTTGCTGAAGCTGCATTAAACTGTACAGCAATACAAATTCGTCTACTATTCGCTATAGTGTTGACTACATGTTTCCCAGCCCGAGCACAGATATTATGGGAAAATCACAAAGATTCAATGACTGATGATATATTGCATCAACATCGTATACGGTGCCACGATCTAACCATAATATTCAGCGACGAAATGTACAATGAAGCATTGATTGCTATTGAGGATCTTTGCATTGTCATTGCCAACTTACCACTTAGTAATTTCGGTATGAATTCGCCAAATCGAACTGCATCTGATTTAATGAATACTGAAATGAATCGTGAACTGCAGTACAGTACTGTAGAAATAGCAGCGATTGTTGCCCGCAATGTCCCACTAATGAATGAGGAACAAAGAACCATTTATGATCGCATTATGCTCGCAGTTTCAGCTGGACAAGGTGGGTTCTTCTTTTTGGATGCACCGGGTGGAACTGGCAAAACATTCGTTATTTCGCTAATTCTTGCTGAAATACATTAAAATAATGGCATCGCATTGGCCGTTGCATCATCGGGCATTGCAGCAACTTTATTGGATGGAGGTAGAACAGCTCATTCAGTATTTAAGCTGCCACTAAATATTCAGAATAACCCTGACGCAGTATGCAACATTAAGAAACAATCGTCCATGGCCACTGTGCTGAAACGGTGTAAAATTATTATTTGGGATGAATGTACTATGGCACACAAACATTCACTTGAGGCGTTGAACAGGACATTGAAAGATATTAAAAACAGTGACAAACTATTTGGCGGAACTCTGTTGGTCCTTTCAGGTGATTTCAGACAAACACTTCCAGTCATTCCACGTTCAACATACGCTGATGAGATCAACGCTTGCTTAAAATCATCTCCATTGTAGCGTAATGTTGAAAAATTACAGCTAAAAATAAATATGCGCATTCAAATGCTTCAAGATCCATCCGCTGAAACATTTTCAAAACAACTCTTAGATATCGGTGATCAAAAAGTTGCTATAGGTGAAACTGAATACGTAAAATTACCGACCGATTTCTGCACAATCGCTGATTCGCAAGATACTCTCATTGAACAAATATTTCCCGATGTACACACATAGTACATAAATCATGAATGGCTTGCAGAAAGAGCGATTTTAGCGGCAAAAAATGTAGACGTTGACAATTTAAATCTGAAGATACAAATGTTGTTGCCAGGGAACTTAGTATCATATAAATCTATTGATACAGTTTGCGACGACAGCGAAGCAGTAAATTTTCCCACAGAGTTTTTGAACTCACTGGATTTGCCAGGCATGCCACCGCATAATTTACAATTAAAGGTTGGATCTCCAATTATCTTGCTTCGTAATTTGAACCCGCCCCGGCTGTGCAACGGTACGCGATTAGTCATTCAAAAATTAATGAAAAACGTGATCGAAGCCAGGATTTTAAATGGCAAGTTCAGAGGTGAAAATATACTCATACCACGGATTCCTATTATACCTACAGATATGTCAATTCAATTCAAACGTATTCAGTTTCCGATTAGATTGGCATTTGCAATGACTATCAACAAATCCCAAGATCAAACGATGTCTGTTTGTGGATTAGATTTGAGAACACCATGTTTTTCACACGGACAATTATACGTGGCATGCTCTCGAGTGGGTGAACCATCCAGTTTGTTTGTGTTAGCTAAAGATGGACTAACAAAAAATATTGCTCACGCTATAACATTAAGAGATTGATATTGTTTAATAGTGTTACTGTCGTAATTGTTTAATTAATGATATATAATTTTAAGAAATAAATTATAATAACTTAAAAAGAATGTTTGCCTTTTGTTATTTTCATATTCCCTCATCGTTCACAGTGCTCCATGCTTATTTCACGCATATACCACATTCTTACATACATACAATATACACATTCTAACATACATACTTACAATAAGTAAGCTATTTTTTGTCTACACTAGAAATTACTAGGAAATTATTTATATGGCAAAAAAACGTTTGCCGGGTCCGCTAGTCTATATATAAAAATGAATCCCTATTTCCCTTGGTCACACCATCACGCGTGAACGGCTGGACCGATTTCACTAATTCTTTTTTTGATGTGTTTGTTATTGTCAGAAGAAGGTTCTTATGAAAGGAAAAATTAAAAAAATTGCGCGGAAAATTAGAAAATTTAAGAATACTCAACCACCATATAAAATCTATATCTATAGTTATGAAAATGAATTGTTGCGCGTTAGTATCGCTAAAACTCAAGTATGGTTTGATCGATTTTGATAATTTTTTTTTTGTTTTGTACGTTATGGTTCAAAGATGGTTTATAAAAAAAAATTAGAAAAACGGTTTAGCCTGAAGGTCATCCCTGCAATTTCCCGCCAATTCTATACTTAAACGTTTAAAATTTCACTTATGACTTTTTTGAGGTCTTCAAGTTCATAATTACAATTTGTATATTATTTTAAGCTATTCGAGCTCAAAAAAAAGAACTTTTGTATGATTTTGTGCTCTTCGAGCTCAAAAGTTTGATAAAACACTATTTTTTGAATTTTCAAATCGCAATAACTTTTGAATGAATGAACCGATTTTCACGCGGTTGGTGGCATTCGACGCAGTTTTTAAGCTTCATAGAGAACCTTCAAGTTTAAATTGATAGCTCGAAAATTCAGCTAAAAAAAAAAAAATTGTCAATTTTGTATCGGAATCGCTATAGTTACGCTTGAGCCTCAAGGTTGCAGAGTTATACTATCTTTTTCTTCTATATATATAAAAATAAATTGCTGACTTTCGTGCGCGAATATGGGCGACCGTGTTTATTTATCACGTTCACATGTAATCCAAAATGGCCAGAGATTACATCTTTGCTGTTGCCTGGCCAAAATGCAATACATCGTCATGACATTACAGCACGTGTGTTTAGACAAAAGCTGAAGTCATTAATAAATTTTATTACTAAATCACATGTATTCGGTCCCACACATTGCTGGCTGTATTCGGTTGAGTGGCAAAAGCGAGGATTATCTCATGCCCACATTTTGGTTTGGTTAATCGACAAAATACGTCCTGAAGAAATAGATAATATAATTTCTGCAGACATTCCCGATCCGTCTACTGATCAATTGCTGTTTGATATTGTTACAGCAAACATGATTCATGGCCCATGCGGTACTTTAAATCGTTCATCGCCTTGCATGTCAGATGGAAAATGTACAAAAAATTTCCCTAAAGATTTCACTAACGATACAATCACAAATGTTGACGGATATCCAATATATCGTCGAAGGAATCCAGATAATGGCGGACAATCATTTATTAAAAACATCAGCAACACAGACATTGATATTGACAATCGTTGGGTCGTGCCATATTCGCCCCTGCTGAGCAAAACATACAATGCTCATATTAATGTTGAGTTCTGCAGTTCTGTGAAGAGCATCAAATACATTTGCAAGTATGTCCATAAAGGCAGTGACATGGCGGTGTTTAGAGTGGAAAATACCAATGTGAATGCTCCTGCAGGAAATAAAAACGATGAAATAACGCTCTACCAAATAGGTCGGTACATCAGCTCCAATGAAGCTGTTTGGCGTATCTTTGGTTTTCCAATTCATGAACGGGATCCAGCAGTTGTTCAGTTAGCCGTTGATCTTGAAAATAGTCAGCGTGTATATTTCACGATTGAGACAGCGATTGATCGTGCTATAAATCCACCAAAAACTACACTCACTGAATTTTTTGAATTGTGTAATCGTGCGGATGATTTTGGTGCCTTTGCACGTACTTTACTCTATTCACAAGTACCACGCTATTTCACATGGGCTCAAACAAAACAATGGATACCCCGCAAGCAAGGCTCACCAGTTGATGCATGCCCCAATTTATTCAAATCAAACGCCTTGGGGCGAGTATTTACAGTGAATCCAAGACAGACAGAGTGCTTTTATCTTGGACTATTGTTGGTTAATGTTACTTGCCCATTGTGATTTCAAGATATACGTAAAGTGAATGAGCAGCAGTATACAACGTATAAAGATGCATGCCTTGCACTCGGCTTGCTAGAAGATCACAATCAGTGAGAATGTATGCTTGCTGAAGCAGCATTGAACTGTACAGAAATAAATTCGTCTACTATTCGCTATAGTGTTGACTACATGTTTTCCAGCCCGAGCAGGGATATTGTGGGATAATCACAAAGATTCAATGACTGATGATATATTGCATCAACATCGTACACGGTGTAACGATCTAGCGATAACATTCAGCGACGATATGTACAATGAAGCATTGATTGCTATTGAGGATCTTTGCATTATCATTGCCAACTTACCACTCAGTCATTTCGGTATGAATTCGCCAAATCGAGGTGCAACTGATTTAATGAACACTGAGTCTCTTAGTTGACAAGGTACAGAGGGTAGGAGCTAAATAAAATACGCTCCCGTGGACAAAACTCCCCTTAATGGGCTGGTCACACTAACTGACCTAGCAAGAAGAAAATCGTTCTCTGTTGTAACCCACTGGGAGTGTCCGGAACCTGTATCGTTCTTTTCGATGACGCAAGCCACGGCTGATGTGAGCTTGCTCTGCCAAGGTGTAAGTTTCAGCAGTAGATCAGGAGCCAGCCACCTCGGGCCTTGATCAGGAAGTACGCAGTGAGTGCTAGAGATCGGAATCTTCACCGCTCCGAGCGAGTCTAGTCCGTCCGTGTATTCCGGGACTGGCTAAGTGTCGACTAGGCCTCAGAGAACTGGGGTAGGAGTACTATCTCCGAGGGTACACCCGTTCCTAGTTATGACAACCTGCTCCACTCCGTACGATGCGCTGGTAAATCAAAAAAGTATGAGTAATTTACAGGAAACAAACAAGAGTGGAAACGGGCTACATGCCCAACAAGCAGCGATTGACGCAAGCGCTGAAATGAAGCGTTCGCAAGCGCTCAAACGCCTTGAAAAGCTGATCAGTGAGTTGACTGATTTCGTCCAACCAAAGATCAACATTCACAAAGAGATAAAGGCCAAGATGACTGGTGTAGCTAACGCCCATCAAAGGTTTGAGAAGCTGGACGAGGAGTGGTGCTCATCATTGCAGAGCATTTCCCATGCTACACCGGAGAAAGCCTTTCAGGCTGTCGTCGTGACTGACGAAGCAATGGACACCGGAGCCGAAGGTGACGGTGAATCAGTCGCGGAAGACAAAAGTAAAGCCAGCAGCAAGTCAGGTAAGAGAAAAGATCGACCTTCTCCTGACCCAGCAATCAGCCAAGTCGTGGAGAAAAAGGATTTGAAGAAAAGCCCTCCGCAAGGAGCGGCAGTACGAAGTGACGAACAGGAAAAAGCGTCGGTTTGGCAAAAATTTCAGTCCAAGAAAGAGCTCAAGCAACAGAAGAAAGAAGTGCTCCCAAAACAGATGACAAAGGAGCCCCGATCTGAACCCAAGCGAAAGAAACCGCGGAAATGGATCAGACCGGATGCCCTCATCATCCGGCTGACAGAGAAAGCAAAGTACGCCGAGATCCTGCGCCGAATAAAACAGGACGTCCCTGATGATCAGGTCCGTAGTACGGTAGAGAAGATCCATAAGACCAATGCTGGAGATATGCTGATAATTCTTTCGAGGAAGAACACCGACAAAGGCCAAACATTGAGAAAGACCATTGCAGACATTCTGAAAAAAGACGCAAAAGTAATCTGCAAAGGACCACAGGAGGTAATTGAGATCCGAGACGTCGATGATGACACAACGAAGGACGACATCCAGGGTGCCCTACAAAAGGAAGCTGGAGATGGCTGTGAGATACCACTAGAGGCAATCAAGATCCGTAAGGCCTATAGAGGTACTCAAATTGCCACAGTAATTCTACCAGCAGCAACAGCACAGAAACTACTGGATGGAAGTAGCAAAATCCGGATTGGTTGGGTTAATTGCCGAATAAGGGCAACGAAGAGACCTATTCAATGCTTCAAATGCTGGCATTTCGGACATCATGGATCCCAGTGCAGAAGCAAGGTGGACCGGTCGAAGCTTTGCATCAGGTGCGGACAAGAAGGGCACAAGATTGCTGATTGTAAAAATCCAGCCAAATGTGCATTATGTGCTGAGATTGAAAGTGCAGAGAATGTTGCCCACCATGCCGGTACTTATAAGTGCCCGTTATTTCAGGAGGCACTCCAGAAGTTGTCGAACAAACAAACATGAAGATACTGCAGCTCAATCTCAACCATTGTGAGGCAGCGCATGACCTGCTCATGCAATCCGTGCGAGAACTAGAGCTTGATTTGGTACTGATAGCAGAGCCATATAAACACCTTAGTACCCAACCCTGGGAATCTGACAGCACATCCAAAGCTGTCATCTGGTCATGTGGCAAGCTCCCTTTCCAAAATGCAGTCGACAACAGCAATGCCGGCTTTGTAGCAGTATCAGTAGAGGGCATCCGTCTCTATAGCTGTTACGCACCACCTAGCCTTTCTACTGTTGAATTCACCGTATTTCTCGATCGACTTACCGAGGACGCGAAGCATTACTACCCAGTAGCAATAGCTGGGGACTTCAACGCCTGGGCAGTAGACTGGGGCAGCAAGCATACAAACGCGCGAGGAAAGGAACTACTAGAAGCCTTTTCTACATTAGATGTAGTACTGCTCAACAGTGGTGATACACCAACCTACACCAAAGGAGACGCAAGTTCTATTGTAGATCCCACTTTCGTCAGTAGCAGCCTCACCAGAGGTAATATCAACTGGAAGGTGATGGATATCTACACATCCAGCGACCACAACGCGATTCTCTGGGAAATATCAAACGTCCAGAGCCCGAGAAGACCTAAAAAGCAACAACATCATTGGTTGGAAGGTAAAAACTTTTGACCCAAGTGCATTGTTAGTAGCTCTCAATAGTGACCAGATTATCGCGGGTTGTGCAGAAGAGAAGACCAAGGACCTGATGAAAAGAGTGACCCAGGCTTGTGACGCCAGTATGTCTCGTAGACGTTGCATGAACACAAGACCTTCTGTTCACTGGTGGAACGACCACATCATTGCCCTTCGTAAAGAGTGTCATCAGAAGAGAAGAATATCTCAGCGTGGCTACCGACGACCTAACTCTGCAGCGCTGGTCGCAGAGTACGAAAAAGCCCGTCGATCCCTGAACAAAGCCATCAAAGGTAGCAAAAGAAAATGCTGGAAGGAGCTCATCAACGAGGTGGACAGAGATCTGTGGAGTAAGCCGTATAAGGTGGTCATGACCCATCTTAAAAACCAGCTAATGCCATCACCCACGTGTCCTTAACTCCTACAGAAGATCGTAAACGCGTTTTTCCCCGAACAAAGCGAGTTTAACTACCTATTAGCGCAGAATGAAATGGATGGCATTTCATCTGTCACGGAGGAAGAACTGATGGAGGCTTGTAATCGTGTAAGGAACAATAAAGCGCCGGGATTGGACGGGGTCCTCAATATTGCTTTAAAAACAACTATAAAACCAGTGCCATTATTGTTCCTGGACGTCTACGACACATGCCTCAAGAAAGGGATATTCCCTCGGAAGTGGAAGCAGCAATGACTAGTACTACTTCCAAAAGGGAAAAAGCCACCAGAAGAACCGTCATCTTATCGACCACTTTGTATGTTAGACACGGCAGGTAAGATATTTGAGTGTATAATCCTCCAAAGAATAGAAGCAGTTGTCGATCCACTCCTGGCAGATAACCAGTATGGTTTTCGGAAAGGACGATCAACCCTGGACGCAATCAACTTGGTTGTTGCAACGGCCAAGGAGGCAATCGAAGGGATCAGATGGAAGGGTGGAGCGAAGAAGTACTGCCTGGTGGCCACTTTGGACATCAAAAATGCCTTCAACTTCGCCAACTGGGACTGCATTATGCAAGCCCTGGAAGAGAAAAACGTACCAGGATACCTACGTAGGACAGTGGCTAGCTAATTCATGGACAGAATCCTGAGATATGACACGAAGAATGGTCCAAAAGAGTATGATATTACCGGAGGTGTACCCCAGAATTCCGTTCTGGGTCCACTTCTGTGGAATGTCATGTATGATGGCCTGCTGAGACTGACTCTTCCAAGAAGTGTCAAGCTTGTTGCATATGCAGATGATGTAGCTGTCGTAATTGTTGCTAAACACCAAGATGAGACAAACCACATGTTCGGTATCACCTTTGAGAAAGTTAACCGGTGGATGGACTCAATGAATCTACAACTGGCTAAACAGAAGACTGAGGCTGTGCTTATTACCAGCAGAAAAGTGATAGAGATCATAACGCTGAAAGTCGGAGAACAAAAAATCACATCACAACCATATATCCGATATCTGGGAGTGATGCTTGATGCCCGACTCAACTTTAAGCAGCAAGTCGAACACGTGAGTGCAAAAGCATCAGCAGTGGTAGCTAGCTTAGCACGACTGATGCCAAACGTCGGAGGCCCAAAGCAGAGCAGAAGACTACTGCTATCATCTGTAGTCACATCAATGCTCACTTACGGAATATCTATCTGGGCGGACGCACTAGAGAAGCAAGAATCATGGAGAAAGGCTGGACCAGTCTACCGTCTGAGTGCCTTAAGAGTAGCGGTGCCTTCCGCACAATATCTATGGAAGCAGTGTGTGTCATTTCCGGAACTTTGCCTCTCAGAGTCTTAGCTGAGGGAAGAAGGGTCCTTTACCAACGAAAGAAGTCAACCACACAAAGCGCTGAGGAGCTTAGAACAGAAGAACGGCAGAAGAGCATAAGTCGATGGCAACTACAGTGGGATGCCACAGTGAAGGGTAGGTGGACGCATCGTCTCATATCAAGGATCAACGTATGACTAAACCGGAATTACGGTGAGGTCAACTTTTATCTTACGCGGATATCTTGAAGAGGAAAATCCAACCAGAGACAATAGTAGAAGCAATGCTGTCATCAGAGGCTGCCTGGAACACCACAAACACGTTTGTCACGGGAGTCCTCTCAGACCTGCGGGCAATAGAAAGAAGAAGAGCGAATGACGCCAATTAGAAGGAGGAAAAAATAACACCTTATCCACCAGAAGAAAGAGCAGTAGCTAGATCCTCCCCTCACGAAGTAATGCCTGACGGCAGTTTCCATGAGGGATTAGGGGAAAGAGGAAAAGGGGTTTAGGGTTTAGTGGGTAGGGGCGCTAGCGTCGAGTTTTAGTATGACACTGCCTCGAGTCGCCACATATCCAGGCCAAACAGCTATGCCTAGAATCCGTAAAAAGGATTTCCCCCCCTTACAAGAAAAAAAAACACACACACACACACACACACTTACACACACACATACATACATATATAACGAATGTTATGAAAAACAACCTAACGAACGACCCTATAATATTTACCTTTTTTAAGTAAACTGAAGTATACGGTCGTTTGTTAGGTTGTTTTCTATAATATTTGTTATATTTTTTTACAAATTAATCCTTATTTGCTTTTATTCTTTTCTTTTTTTTTAATGTTACTAATTTTTTTTTCTTTATTTAACGTGCCAAAATGTATAATAAGTATTACATGAAAAGCTCATCTGTTATATGCGTCTGATTATGTATCTTAACTTTAAACACGAGATGCCGGCACAAAGTGGTCATTTCATGGAATACCTAGGCTGATAATGAAATTTAAATATTTTTATAAAGGCCATCCCTACAACTTCCCGCTAATTCCATACTTGTGCTTAAAATTGCACTAATGACGTTTTTGAGCTCACCGAGCTCAGAAATACAATTTATGTGTTATTTTTAGCTCTCCAAGCTTAAAGAGATAGATTTACTATAGTTTTGAGTTCTTCGAGTTCAAAAGTCTATTAGAAGTTTTATAAAACAATAGTTGTTGAATTTTCAATTCGCAATAACTTTTGAATGAATCAACCGATTTTTACGCGGTTGGCGGCATTTGACGCAGTTTTTTCAGCTTCATAAAGAATTTTTAAGTTTAAATTGATGAAACTAGAAAATTTAGAGAAATTCCGAAAAAACACTTTTTTCGGTTTTCTTTCGTTCATGATATCTCTTAAACGGATTGACCGATTTTGAACAAAAAAAAAATTTTTCTTTTTCAACTTCCCGCTAAGAAAATCTAAAATTAAAAAAAATTGGGAAGTTATTGGTTTCACCCCGTTTTGCAAAAATCGAGTTTTCATCAGATCTCGACGTTTGGAGGCAGTGCTCATCACCAGTAGAAAAATAGTAGAAACCATCAAGTTGAGAGTCGATGAACAAGAAATCACATCACAACCATTCATCTGTTATCTGGGAGTGATGCTGGGTGCCCGACTCAACTTCAAGCAGCAGGTGGAACACGTCAGTGCCAAAGCGTCAATAGTGAGGGCTAGTCTCGTACGGCTAATGCCTAACATCGAAGGCCCAATGCAGAGCAGGAGGCTACTATTGTCATCAGTAGTCACATCAGTGCTCACTTACGGAATATCCATTTGGGCTGACGCATTAGAGGCGCAAGAATCATGGAGAAAAGCGGGTCCAATTTAAAGACAGAGCACCCTGAGAGTTGCCTTCCGCACAATATCAGAATAAGCAGTGTGCGTCATTGCCGGAACCCTACCTCTTCGAGTACTAGCAGAGAAAAGACGGGCCCTTTACCAACGAAAAAGGTCAACTGCACTGAGCCCTAAAGAACTTAGAATTGAATAACGGCAGAACAGCATAGGCCGATGGCAACTACAATGGGATGCCGCAGAGAAGGGTAGGTGGACGCACCGCCTCATACCTCGGATCGACATTTGGCTTAACCAGAATCATGGCAAGGTCAATTACTATCTTACACAGATGTTGTCGGGACAGGGGTGTTTCCGAGAGTATCTACACCGCTTTAAGCACGATGATTCTTCGGAGTGCCCGACCTGCCCAGGAGTTGCTGAAGATGCGGAGCACGTCTTCTTTGTATGTCCTCGTTTCGATTCATAGCGTGAAGAGTTGGAGAGAATCCTCAACCAGAGAATGCAACCAGATTCACTAGTGGAAGCAATGTTGTCATCAGAAGCTGCCTGGAACGCTACCAACACGTTTGCTACAGAAGTCCTCACAGACTTGCGTTTCACCGAAAGAAGAAGAGCAAATATCAGAAGATAGAAGGAAGGAAGTTAACACCTTAGCCACCAGAAGGAAGAGCAGTAGCTAGATCCTCCTCTCACGAAGTAATGCTTGACGGCGGTTTCCATGAAGGATTAGAGGAAAGAAGAAAAGGGGGTTAGGGTTTAGTGGGTAGGGGCGTTAGCGTCGAGTTTTAGTATGACGCTACGTCGAGTCTCCACATATCCAGACGAAACAGCTATGCCTGGAATCCGCAAATAGGATTCCCCCCTCTAAAAAAAAAAAAAAAAAAAAAAAAAACACACACACACACACACACACACATACATACATACAGACATCATCGCGGGAATAGTCAGGAAAGCTTCCTAGGACCTCGAAACATCGAGACTCGATGAAAACTCAATTTTCGTAAAACGGGGTGAAAACAATAACTTCCCGATTTTTGAAAATCTTCGATTTTCTTAGCAGGAAGTTAAAAATTTTACACTTTGATTATTCTGAATTTATTTTATCAGACAAAAGCATTTTTTTATTTAAAAAAAGCAGGGAGGATTTAAAAATCAATAGTGTCATATTCATTAAAATTTTTTAATCATAAAATTATTGAAGAATATTGAGGGTTTTGAAAGTCAAACATGGATTCTGAAATTCTATTTTGATCCTCAAAGTTGTAAAACCGTCCGTAAGTAAGATTCTGAGGTTCGAATCAGGAGTACTTCCTGGGAAAAAATGATCAGACTTGACTATTCTTGTTCATGTATCATCAGGTCTGAAATAAGATCTGATCATACCTGTCCATGCTTGTTCATGTCTGTTCATGCCTGAAGCGTTAAATACGCTCAGGCCTGATCATACCTGTCCATGCCTGTTCATATCTGAAGCGTTAAATACTTTCAACCCTGATCATACATGTTCATGCCTGTTCGTACCTTTTCATGTCTGAAGCGTTAAATACGCTCAGGCTTAATCATACCTGTTTATGTCTCAAGCGTTAAATACGCTCAGGCCTGATCATACCTGTACATTAGGGTGTGTCAATTGTAGGCGACTTTTTTTTTTCAACGAAAAAACAGGCTAAAAAATTGTATGACGGTGAGAACAGAAGCCTGTTCAAAGCGGAGCTCGTAATATTAATATTTAGAGGTGTCTGTCCCTAATTTTTCATTTCCCATTTAAATAACATAGGAAAAAAAATTCTTTTTTTTGTTTATTTTTCTAGCTCGACATATGCACCTCATATAAATAAGTCCATAGCGTATTCTTGTAGAGAATTCAATGTTCTACAAAAAAGGTCTTCTACACTTTTATCATAAAGACAGCCGTTCTAAAGTTATTTTGACGTAAACTTCTAAATGTATAAAATTTCGATTATTCAAGTATTAAACTGATACAGATTAATTTATTATTGTCTTAAAAATTATTTTTATATATAAAATTGGTTGTGATGCGCTAACATTTTCATAAAGCTAAAAAAAAATATTACTCATGTATCAATTTTTTTTCTTCTTTATTTCATTTACTGTAAGAAAATCATGACCCGAGTTGAATGAATTAAATTTTTAAAAAGTTTCACGGAATTATGAATTTATTACTCTACATGGAGAGAAAAGATAAGGTTGGAAAATCAGAAAAGTGCACGTCTCATAACGCTCATTTATCACAAATAAATCTGGAAAACGGTTGACCCTAAAGGCCATGCCTGTAACTTCCGCTAATTCTATATTTAAGCGCTTAAAATTGCACTTATGAGGTTTTTGAGCTCTTCTAGTCAAAAGTTTGATAAAAGTTTCAAAAAACACTATTTTTTGAACTTTCGAATCGATCAATCAACTAATCAACCCATTTTCACGTTCTTGGCAACGATCGACGTGGTTTTTTAGACATCGAAAATTATTTTATTTCATTAAAAACAATCCAAAAGAAATGTCGACGTTATGTAAAAAAATATTTTTTTTGTATTATTCGTGAATTCATTCAAGAGTTATTGCACTTCGAAAGTTTAAAAAATAGTGTTCTATGAAACTATTTTTTGAAAATCTTCGATTTTCCTAGCGGAAAGTTAAAAATAAATAAATAAGTGGGATTTCAGTTGGATTCGAACCCGACTCCTTCGAATTTTAAAATTTAATTTATTATTTATTGTTATTATTATGTTTGATATAATTATTATTTTAAGCCTGGTTCGACCGTAATCGTGGTAGAATGGGACAAAACTCCACGATTTACGGTGAAACCAGGCCTCAGTTTAAATGAGTTATCAATACAGCGCCAAGTCCGTTTTGACCGTAAAATTGAGATGGGAAAAAATTATGGTTAAAATGGAACTCGAATTTCGACTAGGGTTAATTAAAGATTAAAATTCTTGAATCAAGAGAAGAACTAAGTATGTCAAAACAAGAATGAAATTTTTAAGAGAATATTTTTCTCGAATCAACTAGTTCTTTTATATCAGTGTAGGAACTCGGAAATTACTAAATAAACATACCTGATCAGTCGGTAGTAATGTGAAATCATCGGGTGGATTAGTAATAACGTAACGCTTTGACGATGCATCAGCTGACGAGCTCGTATCTCGAAACCTGTAATTTCAATAAAAAGCTATCAACATCTATTTTTTAATTACATTATCACAAATATTTACCTGAGCAAATATGAAGTCGAAATATTTTTTTTTAGCAAAGATTTAAATTTGAATACAATGTAACAACACAAGTATGTACTTGGTGAAAATATGAATGATATTGATTGGATGAAACAATTCACGAACTATTGCAAATTTAATCATAACCATGAATCCAAATTAACAAAAAATACAGTGTTTGCACGGAAAAAAATAAATAGTAAATGCAACATGATGCAGTCTTGGTAAATGAACATGATGAAATCATGTTGCATCCACATGATTTGTCATGTTTCGGCTACATGAAAATCATGTTGTCGTAACATAAGAAAATCATGTGGCATTCACATGATTTATAATGTAGATGCCACATGACAATCATGTGGCATCCAGATGATTTATCATGTGGATGCCACATGACAATCATGTGGCAGCAACATGATTTTCATGCAGCCTTAATAGCATAAAATTAAGCTGCAACAACTAAATATTTATGCTTCAAAAACATTATTTATTATAAAGTAACTAGGTTTTTTAGGATTTATAATATTGCAGATGAAACTAAGAGTAAATTATTGAATTATAAAATTTGTTAATGATATCTTTGTTTATTCAAATTATATACAGTTCTTATCACCAATAGCTTTGGTTTGTGATAAATGTAATTAAATTATTATTAATTGTTATTATTTTCGTATATCAAATGCAGTTTGACTTCGCAAAGTTACAGTAGATCGCTGTCTTTTTGCGCATGCGCAGTCGAAATGCTGAGTGATTGGTTCACACTTGAATAAATTTTCTCGCGGAGCTTTTTTTGAAAAAATTCTATTCTTTTCTATTAAAAAAAATTTTTACTACGTACTAATGTTTTTGACTAAAAAAAAATTGTCAAAAAAATAACATAATTAATTTAAGGGGTTAGGGTCAGTCAGACATGAAAAAATGAGAATTTTTAATAATTTGTTTTGCTAGCAAATCATTTTATTTTTTCAAAAAGTAATAGTTTGGCATCATTACTCAATGTTGCGACTTGACTTCACGAAAATTTGAAAAAAAACTAACTATGTCAAAAGTTATGACTGTTTGTGTTGACCCAATTCAAAAAAAAGTCTTTCCGGTGGCCATCATAAATCCTTGAAGATTCATATAAAATCAATCAGACAAAAAAAAATTGTTTTATTAATAGATAATCTAGTGCCTGATCGATGCTTTTTTGTTAATTGTTTATAAACAGTTAATTGTTTATAAAAAATCAAAATTTTTGAAGAAAAAAAAATCCTTTGATCAGACACGAGATTTTTATGTTTTCTAAAAACTGTATGAGTTTCATTGAAATCTACTGAGCGGTTTTCGAGTTACAGTGGTCACCAGTTTAAAAAATATAGTTTTGAGAAAAACGCATTCAAAGTTTTACACTACCTGCTCTCGAGCGTTCTGGAGTGCCTGAGCGTCCTTTATTTGTCGAATAACTCGAAAAGTATTTGTCGGATTCACTTCAAACTTTCAGACAATATTCTTAAGATATTACACTTAAAGGGAATGCAAAAAAAATCGATTTTTTGAAAATCTTGACTACCCTTAACCCCTTAAGCGAAAATATCATTACAAATGATTTAATTTGATAATTTACTATTATTTTCATCTACAATATTATAAATCCAAAAAAATCTATTTGCTGGATAATAAATAATTTTTCTGAAGCATAAATATTTAGTTGTTGCAGCTTAACTTTATGCTATTAAGGCTACACGAAAATCATGTTGCTGCCAGATGATTTTTCTCATGCTACCGCAACATGATTGTCATGTAGACGGAACATGACAAATCATGTGGATGCAACATCATTTCATCATGTTTATTTACCAAGACTGCATCATGTTGCATTTACTATTAATTTTTTTCCGTGTGATCTTATATGTATGGCTCATATGGCTCATATCAATGGCTGATTGATTAATTCACTCAACTGTATTCATCAGGTGTTAAATTTTGAAATTTTATGTATTCTAATAAAATTTGTAAAATATCACACTATAAGCGCAATTACGTAAAATAGATTTAAATCGAGATGAATTTTTCAACAGATACTACTGATTAACAGAATAATTCACCTAATGGAATATATTCAAGTTTTTAGATCAGTCGATTCGGTATAAAATATTTCGTATATAAGCGGTATTTTATAATCAGTTAACAAGGTTATAGTTTTGGTTTTTGCAAATCAATATCATAATATGATAATTTTTAATTAATTACCAGAAAATATATTTGTCCGAAAGTTTTCAAAATTCTTAAAGCATGTTAACTTAACGTGAAATATCAGATTTATTTTTAAGTAACAAAAGCACATTTTTAGCACGAAAATAGCAATCATAGCCATAAATAAGCTTGCGAAAGAATAGCTTGAAATAATTTTGTATAACTGAAGTATACTAAAAATTGATGAATCAAAAATTATTCTCATTTTATTTATATTCTTTTACTAACGGAGTTTGAATTAATGATAGAATCGATTAAGTAACATTTTAATCTCAATATATTAACAAATTTTAGTCAATCCACAGATTCGGTAGAATCTGGCGCCAAGTTCCGTTCAAAAATCCCGTTGCAAACGGAGCACCAGACTACCAAATGTGTTTACAGTAAGCAGAACGGTTTTTTTAAGGTTGTATAATTTTATTTAATTATACGGTACTTTTTTTTCACTAATTTGTATATTATAACAGTGGGTCATAATTAATTTTACCGTATTAATTAATTTATATTCACTTATAACAATTTATTTACTTGAAATTATTAAATTTTATCAGCATATACTATAGCGTGCTCACATTTTTCGATCCTGACTTTTTTTTGATGGAGAAAAGTCAGCGCCACAGACTAGATAAAATAAAAATGTGTAGTAATCCTCCTATAGATACGCAACTACAGTTAAAAAAAGTATTGACAGCTTACATTTACGGCCGCCAGGGCGCACTGGAATTATATCTGCATAAACTGTAGCTTCAAGGGGATAGTTTGCGGTAAAAAATGCAGCCAACGCGAGATTTAAGTAAGTACCGTAGAAAAGTAAACTCCAATCTTAAAGGTGCTCACACACATGTTAATAAACTAAGGTAAATTGCTTGTAGTTATCCTTTTATTTATTAACTTTGAGATCACTGCGAGAAAGTATTGTTGTATATAATTCTATATAATAAACTAACGATGTGGCTAAGGTACAGCAAGCAAACGATACGACTCCGTACACAAACAGCACCGTATATATACGGAGTGTTACAAATCCCGGGAAGTTCAAATTTTATACCTAATACACGCTTGTAGAATGGCATATGTACGAAGTCTTACACATACTACAGAATAAATGAAGTAATAATAATAATAATAATAATAATAATAATAATAATAATAGTTAAAAAATGGAAATAATTATAATGTTAATAATAAATTGATAAATATAATAGCAACGATATTTATTATTATTATGTTATTAAATGTTATTAAATGCTCAGGGGGGTTGTCCCCGGAGTCCGATTCTCCGAGGGCCCAGCCTGAGCTCCATCCATTACTGCTGGACCACTCCGCACAACAAGGCGGTTAGTGATCACAGCAGGCCAAAGTCATTTTCCTAAGTAGACGGAGGGAACCTAGTATGACAGCCTTCTGCATCCTGACCGCCAAGAATTCAGCTTTTGATGAGCAAGCTGGAACTCTGGCAAGTGAGGATACAAAAGACTGTTTCATCCCTCCGAGGACGCCAACAATCAGGACGACGAGCTTGACACGGTAACCTGGGTAAAGTTTGCCAATTTCAAACAGGAGATCCTGATATATCTGTCTTTTGTGCTCTTCTTTGGCTGAGATGTTGTATTCAGCCGGGGCCGAGAACTCAATGACATAAATGTCACGAGTAGCCTTGTCGAAGAGCACTTATTATTATTATTATTATTATTATTATTATTATTATTATCATTTTTAAATTATTGAGTATTGAGGATTAGATTTGAATTTATAATTATCCCAATTACAAAAAAATGTAAAAATTCATGTAAAATTAAAGTTTAAATTGATAATTTAGTTTGTTAATCTAAGCCAAAGAGTATTTGCGGCTTATTTATATAAAATTTTATTGATGCTGCTAAATATTGTACGATAAGTAATACTTTTATTGATTTATATTGAAACTTTATAAACATTCAATTTTTGCGGGAAAAATACAAACTTTGAATTGAAAATTTTTTAATAACAAATAATGTTAAAAATTTTTTTTAATATAAAATCCTTAGAATTAATTATTAAATAACTTTCCATATGTATTTTTTTAAATATATTTTCTTTTAAGGGGGAAAATACGTGTACAGGCTTAAAACGATTCAATTTTTTTTTTTTTTTATAAATCGCTTGTTAAACTATTCAAAAATATAGATTGAAAATTTAAAGTCAAAATTTCCATTCATTCAAAAGTTATAAGCGATTTATTAATTACTTTAATACTATTTTACATTAACTTTTTCTGTCACTTTTTTTTCAAACGCGTTTTTCTCGAAACAAGTTTTTTCAAAACTGTGTGCAGTCTAGCTCAAAGAGTTTTAAACCAATCATCTTGCGATATGGCTTATAATTTTCTTTATACAATTACCTTGAATATGAACCTCAATCGAAAGCGATATTTTTATTTAAACTATTTTTTTTTAATAGACAATGTATGAAAAAGTGATAAAAAATCACGACTTAATTTTACAGCCCTGTAAAAAATGGAAATTTTTACTTTTTTTTTTGTGGAATTGAGGTTCATATGGAAGATACACATATAAATGAAGTAATTTTTCTGTGCCATTGATTTCAAATAAAAATTGTGGCTTCCATACTGCACACAGATTGCTAAATCGGATGACAACCTACGATGTGTATCAGCTGATATCTCCGCTATTTGTTAACTTATATTATTGTTTAATACGAAAAAATACTCATAAATATATGTATAAAATAACCTGATAGTTTCAATAAATAAAATTAATTTCTTATACCTTAAAAAAATTAATGAAAATCAGCATGAAAACGGCCTTCTACACGTATTTCCCCCCTTAATTCAATTGCATTTATTACCTAGAGTCAATACTTAAAAGAGCTAGAATTGTTTGATTTTTCTTTCTTCGGAAAAGTCAGCTGATCAAGATCTGAGTAATTCTGTTCGAGCAATGTACAGACACTACAAATGTCTTGATGATTGTAGCCTGTAGGTGGCACTACTTGTTAATTAAGCGAAGTTTGAAACGATGATATTTCTTACATAATACGAATATTATTTGTAAGTTTACGAATTGTGATATTTACTAACAACAATATGATATTGACACTAAATAATAATGAAAATAATAATAATTATAATAACGACAATATTAACAATGACAATATGGATAATACTAAAAATATTTATAATGGTAAAAATAAATTGATAATACGATTTATTATTATTATTATCATTGATATTGTTTTTAAATTATTAAGTATTAAAGTATTAAATTTAAATTTACAACCATCACAACTACAAAAATTGAAAAAATTTTTCAAAATATATGTGAAATTAAAAGCTTACAACTGATCATTTAGTTTATCAATCTAAGCTAAAGAATGTTCGCGGCTTATTGATATAAAATTTTATCAATGCTGATAGATATTGTACGAAAAGTGATACGTTAAATGATTTATATTGAAACTTTATAAACATTTCATTTTCGCGGGAAAAATACAAACTTTAAATTGAAAATTTTTTTAATAACAAATAATGTTAAAATTTTTCTTTAATATAAAATCCCTAGAATTAATTAGTAAATAACTTTCCATATGTATTTTTCTAAATATATTTTCTTCTAATTCAATTGCATTTAGTAACTAGAGTCAATACTTAAAAGAGCTAGAATTGTTTGATTTTTCTTTCTTCGGAAAAGTCAGCTGATCAAGATCTGAGTAATTCTGTTCGAGCAATGTACAGACACTACAAACGTCTTGATGATTGTAGCCTGTAGGTGGCACTACTTGTTAATTAAGCGAAGTTTGAAACGATGATATTTCTTACATAATACGAATATTATTTATAAGTTTACGAATTGTGATATTTACTAACAACAATATGATATTGACACTAAATAATAATGAAAATAATAATAATTATAATAACGACAATATTAACAATGACAATATGGATAATACTAAAAATATTTATAATGATAAAAATAAATTGATAATACGATTTATTATTATTATTATCATTGATATTGTTTTTAAATTATTAAGTATTAAAGTATTAAATTTAAATTTACAACTATCACAATTACAAAAAAGTAAAAATTTTTTGAAAATATATGTAAAATTAAAAGCTTACAATTGATCATTTAGTTTATCAATCTAAGCTAAAGAATGTTCGCGGCTTATTGATATAAAATTTCATCAATGCTGCTAGATATTGTACGAAAAGTGATACTTTAAATGATTTATATTGAAACTTTATAAACATTCAATTTCCGCGGGAAAAATACAAACTTTGAATTAAAAATTTTTTCAAAAACAAAAAATGTTAAAATATTTTTTTTAATATAAAATCCCTAGAATCAATTATTAAATAACTTTCCATCTATATTTTACTAAATATATTTTCTTTTCATTTAGTTGCATTTATTAACTAGAGTCAATATTTAAGGGCCAGTTTTTCAACCTAGGATAAAATTTTATCTAATGATAAAATATATCTATATATTTCATATATATAAATATACTGGCATCATAATTTTATCCTGGATAAAATTTTATCTTGATTTGAAAAACTGGCCCTAAAAGAGCTAGAATTGTTTGATTTTGCTTTCTTCGGAAAAATCAGCTGATCAAGATCTGAGTAATTCTGTTCGAGCAATGTACAGACACTACAAACGTCTTGATGATTGTAGCCTGTAGGTTTTTTAGATTTAGATTTAGATTTATTCATTTTATACCAAGGCCTAATTGGCCGAATGGCAAATTTATACATATATATGTTAAAACTACATAAAATACAATATTAACTAAAAAGATGATGAAAAATAATACACAGATTAAGTAAAAAATCAGACACAGAATATATAAATAAATATTAGAATTATAATACACGATTTAACTTATTCATCAAGTAATAAAATACATGATTTATAATACATGATTTAACCAATTTACTAAATAACAGTTTACATGAGAGTTCTGAACAATATTAAATATCTAGTTTAAATAAATAGTCATAGATTTTATTTTTGAAAATATCTAAGTTTGAGGAATCAGTAATATCAGATGGTAGCTCCTCCCATAATCGTATAACAGTAATTACAAAAGAGTTTTCATATTGTGTTGTTGTATAATTAGGCAATTTAAAATTTAAATTATTTTTCTTAGCCGCCAATCTTTCTGAGCGCCTTACATCATCATTATCAATGAACAGTTCTCGTAAATAATTTGGTTCACCAGTCACTAAAAGCTTATAAAAATAACATGCTGCAAAGTAAATGCGACGACTTTTAATAGACAGCCAACCAAGTTCACGTCTGTACGGGGTAATATGTTCAGCACGTTTTAAGCCATAAATAAAGCGAACAGCTGAATTTAAAGCACGCTGTAGCTTGCAATCATTATCATAAGTTGAATTCATCAAAACTATAGAGCAGTAATCAATTAAAGGTAGAATAGTTGCAGAGACTAATAGTTTTTTAATATCAACAGTATAAATATTTTTACGTAATTTTAAACTATATAAAGTTGAGTTTATTTTGCTGACAGTTTTTGAGATATGACAGTTCCAGGACAAGTTACATGATAAGTGAAGGCCCAGACATTTTGTAGACTCTGTATAGGGTAAAGCCACACCATCAACAATGATAGGTGGTAAGCCTTCACGCTGGAGCGCTTTTACTCTATTATTAGATCCTAATAGCATAGCCTTAGTTTTTAAGAGATTAACTTCAAGGCCATTTACTCTAGCCCATTCTACAACCGCGAGGGCATCAATATTCATCAGTCTCACTGCATCATGTAATTGGTAAGGATAATAGTGAATATAGATGTACGTGTCATCGGCATATAAACCATATCGGCTATACATAAGCCGCTTAGTAACTAAGTTCATGACTAGAAGGAATAAAATCGGACCAAGGACCGATCCTTGAGGAACGCCGGACGAAGTTTCCAAAAAACCAACTGGTACCCCTTGTTCATTCACTACTGACTGACTTCTGTTCGTGAGATATGAAAAGAACCAATTTATTGTATCATAAGAAAAGCCTAGCTCAACCAAGGTCTTCAAAATAACCTTTGGATTCACATAATCAAACGCCTTAGTTAAATCGAAAAGAACTAAAAGCGTCAATTTATTATCATCTATTGCTTTACTAACATCATCCACTAGTTTTAACAGAGCTGGTTGTGTTCCATGATGTTTTCTGAAACCAGACTGAAACTTGTCAAGTAGTTCATTAGTCTCAAGATAATTCATCATTTGATTGGCTATTAATCGTTCAAATACTTTGCTTAAATGAGATGTATTAGCTATTGGACGAGTATCGGAGAGTGTACGCGGGGGTGAGATTTTATTCAAGGGGATAATAAAGATTATTTTCCAATTTTGCGGAAATATACCTGTTTCAAGCGACCTGTTAAAGAGAGCTGTAAGAAATATAGAAATTTGAGGGATATGATTTTTAAGCCAGCGGAGATCTAACCCATCAGGACTCTTTCCCTTAGATTTACTAAGCGTTAGATGCAACGCCTTGGTAACCTCAACTATATCAATTTTAGACCACGTGAAGGAGCATGTAACTTGACTACTACATAACAATTGCAGCGAGTTGATATAATCAAGATCACAAGGCGGATGCTTCCTTACTATATTAGCAAAGTAATTATTTAGATCAGAAGCATTAAAATGTTTCAAAGGAGAGGAGTCAGATCTTTTAACTAGTCCTAAATGTTTTAATTTACCCCAAATATTAGTTCCTTGAGGAAGATTTGTTAGTACATTCTTCAAATAATTTTCTCTCGCACTGTTAATTTCTATCTTTAGCTCTTTCCTAATTGACCTGTACACTCGAAGTAGTTTAATGTCGTTGTTTCTTTTTGCACGCTTATATGTAGAATCACGATTTTTACATTTTTCTTTAAGCTCATTTGTCATCCACGGATTTCGGGCTCTCACTATTTTACGTGATTGAAGGGGAGCAAATTCATCGAGTGAAGCAATAACATTCGAATAGAAAAAATGTAATAAATCATTGGGATCGGATGTTTCTAATAATTCCTTGTCTATATTTAGCGACTGCATGATAGAATTACACAAGGCATTATAGTTGGAGTCAGAGAAACGCCTAAAGGTAACAATCTTATTAAATTTTTGGAAGTTTCAAAACATATTCACAAATTAAATAATCATGCCCACTTATAAACGGTTGTTGAGACTTATGGTAATTACCCAGTTTACATCGATTATCTAATAAAACAACATCAAGCCACGAATCTTTATTATTTGAGTGATGAGTAGCTTCATAAGGAACACAATACAGAGACATTTCCGAAATAAATGTTTTAAATGATTAGAAACATACGAAGACTCTAATAGGTCACAATTAAGATCACCTGTAATAATAAGATTTTTATAATTAGGCATTAACTTTGAAATAACCTCAAAAAATTCATTTAAAAGATTGCCTTGAGGCCTTCTATAGATCACTGCCAGTAAAAGATGACAATTTGAGACAGAAACAACATCTATAATTAAATATTCTGGTTGATTAATATGATCCGTAACAGAGACATGGAGTATCTTAGATTTTAATGATTTATGGACCAAACAAGCAACACCTCCACCCATGAACACTCGTCCTGTTTTTGGATTAATTAGATTGCGATCTCTCCTAAATATTGTATAATCATCTAAGCAAAACACTGAATAGTCATGCACCGGCTTCAACCAAGTTTCAGTCAGTGCAATAACATGTGGCTTAGTCTCTGCAACTAAATCTAAGAATTGAGCAATATGACCATTGAAACTATTTATATTAAAACTTAAAAGCTTAATTGACGTAGATTTATTATCGTTAATATTGGTTAAATCAGCATGGCGTTATTCAAGGTTATCTAAGTCTAGATCAGAACAAATTTTAATTTTTAAGGAATTCTCATCCTTTTGACATAAATAGACCCATTTTGCACCCAGATATACTTAAAGTGTAGATTCTTGGCCTTATGTTTAGTATTTAATAACAGTTTGTGTGTATCTACACTTAAAAATTCATTAATATAAATATTTCCCTGATACGAATCACCAACAATCTGAGGAAAAACATTTTTAATGAATAAATTTCTTAATTTCTTTCTAGAGTCAATAATATGATCCCGAACTTGTTGTGACTTCATCTTAAGTATAAACGAGTGCAACTTGGGTTTACTTCTTACATTTTCTATATTACTATTGTTATTAATACTATCAGTTTTTTGTTTTTTATCTATTTTTCGAATAGTTAAAATGTCTGATATTAAATTAGAAATATTTAGCACTTCAAAGACTCCTGATGCAATCTCTAATGATGACAAACTTTCCGTAACACAATCCGGGATACCAGTGATAATTAATTCAGATGAAACTCGTGTATTTGTCGAAGAAGTTAATAAATCCTGATTTACTGAGCAACTTGATTTGAGTGAGGCCATTTGATCAGCTAACGTCTTAGCCTTTATTGTATTCAAATTCGTATCTTCTCTAAGTTCTTCTAAAGCAGTAACCAATTTTGAGATTTTATCAGTATTTGCTAGTACATTTGTGTTTATACTCGCTAACTCTACTTTTGTCGCAGATTGTTCTTCTTGAATACTATTCAAGCGCTTGTTAAAGTCGTCAATCTTCGATGACAACAATTTGAATTCTGTAGCGAGAGACGGAATTTGTGCGACCGATTGCATGACTAAGGTCAATTTGTCATCAGCTGACAATGATGACCAATCCGAAGGAAGAGGATTCACAGCAGCTGTACTTGCGGAGGCACTGACCACAGTCGCATTACCTTCAACAGAATTTGAATGAATAGTCGCCATTGACGATTTTTCAGAATTTGATAGAAACACTGAGTCGCTGACAGGAGATTCTGAGCACTGAGGAGAGATTGGCGAAGTGACACTTGATTTCTGTCTTGATCTACTATTTTGAGATGAATTATTCGTTGACTGTGCAGATTTAAAACTGGAATTTGATGAGTTATTAGAGGTTACTGATCTTAAGGAATCAAGACGAGTTTTAATGGTTTTAGACTTGGTATTATCTTTATTTCCTAACGAACTTAGTAGATAACCAAATTTTTGTCTACAACAGTCATCCTTAGCTCTTGACTTTATGTAATCACATGCACAACTACGATGAAAAGATTTACTACAAGTGTCACATGTGAACGGTGTTTTAAGAGAGGATTTGCATCTATAACAAGCATCATATAGAAATGACATAACTGATCAACTAACATAAATAAATATAGTTGTCAGTAATTTATTGCGTTAATTTGAAGACATGAGTTTTATTTCAGACAAATCATGTAAACAAACATGAAACCAAGTAGAAAACATATACAAATGTGCCTGTCACTAACACTAGCACAGCAATAGAAAATGTAAACAGACCTCTCCACATTGATACTTGGTAGTGCAATACACACTTAAAATGTCTTGCTGACAATTTACACACTGAAGAATAACACTGTAGATGATGCGTCAAATAATTGCGCAGAAAAAATACCAAAACTTAACCATAAAACCTTCTTGAAAATTTACAATTCATTTTAATCACTAAAAATCTATTTAATAAAAGGCTAGATTGTGCAACTTTATATGCCAGTCTGATGCACAAAATTTTATGTTATAAAAAACACTAAAAAATCAAAATTAACACTTAATACTAGCCAACACTCAACTAAAATTTCAGTAAGAATAAAATATCACGATGCTTATAGCTCAGGCTATATATGATTTTTTTCGGTGACACTACTTGTTAATTAAGCGAAGTTTGAAACGAGGATATTTCTTACATAATACGAATATTATTTATAAGTTTACGAATTGTGATATTTACTAACAACAATATGATATTGACACTAAATAATAATGAAAATAATAATAATTATAATAACGACAATATTAACAATGACAATATGGATAATACTAAAAATATTTATAATGATAAAAATAAATTGATAATACGATTTATTATTATTATTATCATTGATATTGTTTTTAAATTATTAAGTATTAAAGTATTAAATTTAAATTTACAACTATCACAATTACAAAAAAGTAAAAATTTTTTGAAAATATATGTAAAATTAAAAGCTTACAATTGATCATTTAGTTTATCAATCTAAGCTAAAGAATGTTCGCGGCTTATTGATATAAAATTTCATCAATGCTGCTAGATATTGTACGAAAAGTGATACTTTAAATGATTTATATTGAAACTTTATAAACATTCAATTTCCGCGGGAAAAATACAAACTTTGAATTAAAAATTTTTCAAAAACAAAAATGTTAAAATATTTTTTTTTTAATATAAAATCCCTAGAATCAATTATTAAATAACTTTCCATCTATATTTTACTAAATATATTTTCTTTTCATTTAGTTGCATTTATTAACTAGAGTCAATATTTAAGGGCCAGTTTTTCAACCTAGGATAAAATTTTATCTAATGATAAAATATATCTATATATTTCATATATATAAATATACTGGCATCATAATTTTATCCTGGATAAAATTTTATCTTGATTTGAAAAACTGGCCCTAAAAGAGCTAGAATTGTTTGATTTTGCTTTCTTCGGAAAAATCAGCTGATCAAGATCTGAGTAATTCTGTTCGAGCAATGTACAGACACTACAAACGTCTTGATGATTGTAGCCTGTAGGTGGCACTACTTGTTAATTAAGCGAAGTTTGAAACGATGATATTTCTTACATAATACGAATATTATTTATAAGTTTACGAATTGTGATATTTACTAACAACAATATGATATTGACACTAAATAATAATGAAAATAATAATAATTATAATAACGACAATATTAACAATGACAATATGGATAATACTAAAAATATTTATAATGGTAAAAATAAATTTATAATACGATTTATTATTATTATTATCATTGATATTGTTTTTTAATTATTAAGTATTAAAGTATTAAATTCAAATTTACAACTATCACAACTACAAAAATGTAAAAAATTTTTCAAAATATATGTGAAATTAAAAGCTTACAACTGATCATTTAGTTTATCAATCTGAGCTAAAAAGTATTCGCGGCTTATTGATATAAAATTTTATCAATGCTGCTAGATATTGTACGAAAAGTGATACTTTAAATGATTTATATTAAAACTTTATAAACATTCAATTTCCGCGGGAAAAATACAAACTTTGAATTAAAAATTTTTTTAAAAACAAAAAATGTTAAAATATTTTTTTTAATATAAAATCTATAGAATTAATTATTAAATAACTTTCCATTCGTATTTTTCTAAATATACTTTCTTTTCATTTAGTTGTATTTATTAAATAGAGTCAATATTTAAGGGCCAGTTTTTCAATCTAGGATAAAATTTTATCTAATGATAAAATATATTTATATATTTCATATATATAAATATACTGGCATCATAATTTTAGACTAGTAAGGAAAAAAAAATTTTTTTTTTCTTTACAAAAAGATATAAAATAGAAAAATGAAAAAATCAACAGAATCGATAGAGTCTGGCGCCAAGTTCCGTTCTCAAGCCAGACTACCGAGTGTGTATATACCGTAAGCAGAACGGTTTTTTGAGGTTACAAATTTTTTTTCAAATTTATTTTGATTTTTTTTTTTCTATATGATATTTTATAATAGTAGTTCATGCTTTTTATTACGCGTATTACTTGATTATTATCAATTATCTTTATAATTTCTATTTAAAATTATTCAAAATAATCAGCACATACTATAGCGACCCTGATTTTTAGATTTTAACTTTTTTCTTATGTAAAAAGCGGACGGCCAGATACTAAATAATATAAGGATGCATGCTAATCTTATAATAGATGGGAAACTACAGTGAAAAAAAGATATTTGACAGCTTGCAATTACACACGCCAGGCGGCGCAAGAATAACTTTTACATGAACTATAGCTTAAAGGAGATAGTTTGCCACCGGAAATGTATTAAATTTAAATTGTCAATTTTTATTATAATTACAAAAAATACTGAAATCCGAACAAAAACAGTTTCACTGTAAAAAATTGCGCTAAGTCCACGTTCATAAAACTCATCTCAATTACATTTGCACTTTACAAAAAAAATTAGGCTCGTTTTAATAATTTTCATTCTCTACAAAAAGATGTGAAATACAAAAAAATACCAAGAAACCGTCATAATGTTGAAAAAATTGAAAAAAAATTTGTTGAAAATTAAAAAATAAAAAAAAAAATTTTTTATCGTACTTGGCGCGCGTCATTGAGTACCCCAAATTTTTTCAGGATAAATAAACATCCTTTTAATGCTGAGAAATTAATAAGTAAGTCAACCTATGCTATTTCATAATAAGTTTTACAAAAGTTAGGTAAAATTGACATGTCATACGCAGTTATGCAAACTACATATAAGTCGATACGCATGCATACGTTGGGTCGGTTGCATTGTGAGAATTATGTTTACTAAAAAATAAAACATATGGCCGACTAAATTGGGACAATGCAGTGTGAGTGCCAATCAAAATGTGTTAATTACAATTAAACGAAGCAATATCAAACTTTAATATTGCATAAGGTTCTTCATTAAAGATTAGTGACGAAGCTGAAAAAAAATGAATCCAAAAATTTTATATAATTTCAGATTTCTTGAACACACCACCATATTGACAGTTGTTCTCACTAAAGATCTAAAAAAAATTTTAAGAACGGGTTTTTTCACTAAAACTGATAATTAATACACTAAGCAATGTTTTCAATGAGTTCAGTATCCTTGACTAATGAAATCTATATAAATATATAATATAATTATATATATACAAGCGAAATCGATTTTTCTTGAGTTGAAATTCTTCCGAAAAAATTTGGGGTACTCAATGACGCGCGCCAAGTACGATAAAAAATTTTTTTTTTAATTTTTAATTTTCAACAAATTTTTTTTCAATTTTTTGAACATTATGACGGTTTCTTGGTATTTTTTTGTATTTCACATCTTTTTGTAGAGAATGAAAATTATTAAAACGAGCCTAATTTTTTTTGTAAAGTGTGCATGACTGTGTACCGTGAGAACTGTAAGGTCATGTATGAATCTGCATGACGGAGTATGGTCTTGTATGGCCATATAAGAAACTTGTTTGATCATACATGATTCATGCTTGGTAGAGCTTAAGCAATTGATCATGCATAAAGTCGTTTAACACAGTGGGGACTATCATGCACGACTGTACACGCCCTTGAACAGCCATACATAATTCATGCTTGACCAAGCTCGATCAGGCATGACCATTTGTGATTGAATAAGTGAGCATGAACCTGCTTGACTGCGTATGGCTTTGTACGATCATTCATGATTGGGCTCGGCCAAGCGTGACCATACACGGTAACTTTTTCCGTGACCAAAATCAATAACGCACACGATACCATCATGAATTTGATTCGTAATATTCTGAAAATTTGAAAATTCCATAAGAAAATTATTATTATGTTATAATTTTTTATATATTGATTCAAATTTAAAGTCTCTTTTCCCTCAAGTATGATTACCAAGAAAGTTATTCTTATTTGATTTTATGTATTACGAAAAAGTTCAATTTGTTTTACAACTAATAGTTATAAAAAAAAGTGTTGTTTCAGAATTATCATACAAAGCCATACATGATCAGGTAGGATAACGCTCACTTATTTAGTTTAATTACAAATGGTCATATGTGATTGAGTTTGGTCAAGCTTGAATTGTGCACGATCAAGCTTGATCGAGCAAAATTCTTATATGGTCATACAAGGCCATACTCCTTCATATAGGCTCATGCACGACCTCTTAGTTCTCACAGTATACGTTCATACACGGTCAAGTATGGTTGAGTATGATCATGTATAGTCATGCCTGATCATGCACAATCACGCATGCTCAAAAGTACATGATTGAGTATGATCTAACACGATCATGCATTATTTATGCACGATTATATGTAATTCATACATGATTATATCTGCTTCATACTTGATCAAGCATGATCACGTGTGTTTATTTTTTCTGACGGAAAGAAAAAATTAGGAAATTCGTTTTAAAAGTTATGCAATATTCAAATTTTTACCATTCTCTGAAATTTTCCAGTTTTCTTAAATATATTACAAACTACTGTACTCATCAGAATCGTTCTGGATCTATTTCGAAGGAAAAGTTTTCGATAGTGAAAAAAATTGTATTTTGTAAAATAAATAACCGTACAATTTTGCAATTTAAAGACGAGAAATAATCAAATTCATGTTTTTTTTTGGCTCAATTTTTCGTTCTATAATATTTTTGACCATAATCTTATAAAATCCTGAAACTCCTAATAAGAGATTTTTTTAACTTCCCGCTAAGAAAATCTCAGATTTTCAAAAATCGGGAAGTTATTGGTTTTACCCCGTTTTACAAAAATCGAGTTTTCATCAGATCTCGACGTTTGAGGGTCACAGGAAGCTTCCCTGACTATCCCCGAGAGGGTGTCACTATGTCTGTATGTGTGTGTGTGTGTGTGTGTGTGTGTGTGTGTGTGTGTGTGTGTGTGTGTGTGTGTGTGTGTATGTATGTATGTAAGTATGTAAACCTCTCATAACTTTTGAATGGCTTGAGCGATTCGATCGCGGTTGGCGCCATTTGAAAGGGCTTGTCCAAACTTAGATTTTGGATACAATTTAGATCGATTCGCACCGATAGATTTCGAAAAATCTAAAAAAAACTGTAAAAAAAAATTTTTTCAAAAGTGGTTTTTTTGGAATAACTTTCGAAAGGCTTTATCGATCAATTCCAAAAACTAGTCAGTTCTTAACCTTAAAAAACCACGTCGACCGCCACTAATCCGGTCAAAATCGGTTAATTCGTTCGAGAGATATCGTGCAGGAAAGAAAACCCAAAAAAGTGTTTTTTCGGAATTACTCCAAAATTTATAGTTTGATCAATTCAAACCTAAAGATTTTCCATAATACTTAAAAAACTGCGTTGAATGCCGTCAACCGCGTGAAAATCGGTTCATTCATTCAAAAGTTATTGCGGTTTGAAAACTCAAAAAATAGTGTTTTATCAACCTTCTATCAAACTTTTGAGCTTGAAGAGCTCAAAAACATAGAAAACTATCTTTTTGAGCTCGGAGAGCTTAAAACAACATATAAATTGTATTTTTGAGCTCGACGAGCTCAAAAACGTTGTGAATGCAATTTTAAGCGCCCAGGTATGGAATTAGCGAGAAGTTGCAGGGATGGCCTTCAGGGTCAACCGTTTTCCCAATTTTTTGTTTCTAGAATTAGGAATTTTTTTAAATTGAAAGGAAAAAAATTTTATTTTTAAGTTTTTATTGTTTTTAAAAAATAAAAAATGATACAAGCTTTGTAACATTATTTGTTGTAGAGATTCAGCATATTTTGATTTTTCATTCGGTTTTTTTTGTCGAAGATGTTTTTTTTTTTTTTTTTTTCATTGCTTCAAATTAAAAAGTTATTATTTGATTAACTTTATTTATTTCGAAAAAAAATTTTATCTTATTAAAAAAATTTATTTATGAAATTACGAAAAAACAAATCTTGAAAACTTCAGGATCCTGGAAGGTCAGTTAGATGTAATATAAAAAGAATAATACTAATAAAAATGTACAAAATTAATTTATAAATACTTTCGACTTTACTTTTTTTCGTGAAAAATATCTTTTTTTAAAAAGTATGTACATTAAATAGAATTTATTTAAAACTTAATCATTATTAATATCGTACTCAAGACACAATCAAAAAAATTTTCAATTCAAAGTTTGTATTTTTCCCGCGGAAATTAAATGTTTATAAAGTTTCAATATAAATCATTTAAAGTATCACTTTTCGTACAATATCTAGCAGCATTGATAAAATTTTATATCAATAAGCCGCGAATACTTTTTAGCTCAGATTGATAAACTAAATGATCAGTTGTAAGCTTTTAATTTTACATATATTTTGAAAAATTTTTTACATTTTTGTAGTTGTGATAGTTGTAAATTTGAATTTAATACTTTAATACTTAAAAATTAAAAAACAATATCAATGATAATAATGATAAACCATATTATCAATTTATTTTTACCATTAAAAATATTTTTAGTATTATCCATATTGTCATTGTTAATACTGTCGTTATTATAATTATTATTATTTTCATTATTATTTAGTGTCAATATCATATTGTTGTTAGTAAATATCACATTTCGTAAACTTATAAATAATATTCGTATTATGTAAGAAATATCCTCGTTTCAAACTTCGCTTAAATAACAAGTAGTGCCACCTACAGGCTACAATCATCAAGACGTTTGTAGTATCTGTACAGTGCTTGAACAGAATTACTCAGATCTTGATCAGCTGACTTTTCTGAAGAAAGCAAAATAAACAATTCTAGCTCTTTTAAGTATTGACTCTAGGTAATAAATGCAATCGAATTAAAAGAAAATATATTTAGAAAAATACATATGGAAAGTTATTTAATAATTAATTCTAGGGATTTTATTTTAAAAAAATTTTTAACATTATTTGTTATTAAAAAAATTTTCAATTTAAAGTTTGTATTTTTCCCGCAGAAATTGAATGTTTATAAAGTTTCAATATAAATCAATGAAAGTATCACTTATCGTACAATATTTAGCAGCATCAATAAAATTTTATATAAATAAGCCGCAAATACTCTTTGGCTTAGATTAACAAACTAAATTATCAATTGAAACTTTAATTTTACATTGAATTTCTACATTTTTTTTTAATTGAGATAATTATAAATTCAAATCTAATCCTCAATACTCAATAATTTGAAAAGGATAATAACAATAATAATAATAATAATAATAATAATAATAATAATAATAATAATAATTATTATTATTATTATTATTATTATTATTATTATTATTATGTTATTAAATGCTCAGGGGGGTTGTCCCCGGAGTCCGATTCTCCGAGGGCCCAGCCTGAGCTCCATCCATTACTGCTGGACCACTCCGCACAACAAGGCGGTTAGTGATCACAGCAGGCCAAAGTCATTTTCCTAAGTAGACGGAGGGAACCTAGTATGACAGCCTTCTGCATCCTGACCGCCAAGAATTCGGCTTTTGATGAGCAAGCTGGAACTCTGGCAAGTGAGGATACAAAAGACTGTTTCATCCCTCCGAGGACGCCAACAATCAGGACGACGAGCTTGACACGGTAACCTGGGTAAAGTTTGCCAATTTCAAACAGGAGATCCTGATATATCTGTCTTTTGTGCTCTTCTTTGGCTGAGATGTTGTATTCAGCCGGGGCCGAGAACTCAATGACATAAATGTCACGAGTAGCCTTGTCGAAGAGCACAATATCAGGTTTGTTGTGATCTATCCGCCGAGTTGATGCAAACGGCATGTTCCAATAAATTTTGCAACTGTCATTCTCAACAACCTGGGGAATATCTCCTGGCAGATAAGGCAGCACCGGTGTCACGTCAATACCGTAGCGGTGACGAAGATAGTAGTACAGTACTCTCAGGGCAGCATTGTGACGCTGGATGTATGCACCTCTCGCCAGCACAGGACATGCTGACAAAATGTGCATAGGCGTCTCCGGATGTTGTTTACACGCCCTGCAGGTCGTGTCCGGGAGCTGCACCTGGAGCACCTTGCTACGGTACTCTAGAGTGTTAATGACACCATCTTGGCAAGCAAATATGAACCCTTCAGTCTCGGACATCAGGCCAGCTGACTTTAAGAAGGAAAACGTCAGCTGAGTGGACAAGCCATGATCACGCACGTGTTTGAAGAACACGCTGTGCATAGACTTGTCCATCAGTTTGCCTAGGAGTAGTTTTTCCTCGGCGTTCCTGATGGCGCTCTTGAATTCCTCCTTTCGGAGTTCCATAAGAGCGTTTATTTCTCCAAGACCAAGGGTTCTTGCCGCATATATTGCTGCCTTATATAAGAACGACCCCTTATGCGCATTCTCATGTTTATGAACAATTTGCATAAGAAAGTCATCCTCATCTGCAGTGAAATTGACAACTTCGTGTGTTAAACCCAGGACTAAACGATCGTGAAGCCGCTCCAAGCTCTGCAAACCTCTCCCACCGATTGACCGGGAGAGGTATAATCTGGCGACTGATGAATTGGGGTGCATGCTCCGGTTCATGTTGATAGTCTTACGGGTTCTGATGTCGAGATCTCGCAGATCCTTTCGGGCCCATTTTAAGACACCGAAAGAGTATAGTAAGACTGGGACAGCGAGCGTGTTTTAACTATTATTATTATTATTATTATTATTATTACTTCATTTATTCTGTAGTATGTTTAAGACTTCGTACATGTGCCATTCTACAAGCGTGTATTAGGTATAAAATTTGAACTTCCCGGGATTTGTAACACTCCGTATATATACGGTGCTGTTTGTGTACGGAGTCGTATCGTTTGCTTGCTGTACCTTAGCCACATCGTTAGTTTATTATATAGAATTATATACAACAATACTTTCTCGCAGTGATCTTAAAGTTAATAAATAAAAGGATAACTACAAGTAATTTACCTTAGTTTATTAACATGTGTGTGAGCACCTTTAAGATTGGAGTTTACTTTTCTACGGTACTTACTTAAATCTCGCGTTGGCTGCATTTTTTACCGCAAACTATCCCCTTGAAGCTACAGTTTATGCAGATATAATTCCAGTGCGCCCTGGCGGCCGTAAATGTAAGCTGTCAATACTTTTTTTAACTGTAGTTGCGTATCTATAGGAGGATTACTACACATTTTTATTTTATCTAGTCTGTGGCGCTGACTTTTCTCCATCAAAAAAAAGTCAGGATCGAAAAATGTGAGCACGCTATAGTATGTGCTGATAAAATTTAATAATTTCAAGTAAATAAATTGTTATAAGTGAATATAAATTAATTAATACGGTAAAATTAATTATGACCCACTGTTATAATATACAAACTAGTGAAAAAAAGTACCGTATAATTAAATAAAATTATACAACCTCAAAAAACCGTTCTGCTTACTGTAAACACATTCGGTAGTCTGGCGCTCCGGGATTGCAACGGGATTTTTGAACGGAACTTGGCGCCAGATTCTACCGAATCTGTAGATATACAGGCCTCTTGTAGGGTGCGTTCGCGTTGGACACTTTCGCGCTGTAAGCACATGTATATAGATATCGATCACCGTATAATGTGCTATATGAAGTGGTGCTGAAAGCGTTCAAAGCGTCCAACGTGAATGCAGCCATAGTATATTTGTATATGTCCGATTTCGTTTAGTAACAGACTTATTGTTATTATTTTATTATTATATTATGTTCCTGTATATTACTATCATATTATATTAATTATTAAAATAATAATAAATTTCTGTATTAATTATTAATAATAATAAATTTCTGTATACGTTATTACGTGTTCTATAGTATGATACAGCCGTATTGTATCTATCTATAATTAATCCCGTTCTACATAGTACGTTCGCGTGCTATAGTTAATTGCGTGCTATAGTAAAACCTGCTCTTTTCTTATCAAAAAATATCCAGGATCTAAAAAACGGCGTTGCTATAGTTTCTGCTAGTGAATTTATCGAATTTTAATTAAAAAAATAATGACTAGTGGACTATAATTTAATTAAATTAGCAATTCACACCATATAGAATACATATTTATTATCAATTGCATCAAACAGTCAGTTAAGGTGGTTTAATAATTTTCAAACCTCACAAAACCGTTCTGCTTACGGTAAACACATTCGGTAGTCTGGCGCTCCGTTTGCAACGGGATTTTTGAACGGACCTTGGCGCCAGATTCTACCGAATCTGTGGATATTCTTGAAAATTTTCAAGAACATGAATTCTTGTATTAAGAAAATTTTCTAAATAAAAATATTTTTTTTTCTCAGTGTATTAAAAAATATGACCAGACTTGACTCTTCGAATGTATTTGATGCCTGCCCCCACGACCAGCAGCACTCGCTTCGCTCGTGCCGCAAATGTCGGGGCAGGCATGAAAACATACTTATCAACATTTAAAGTTAAAAAAAAATAAAATTAATAACGTACTTTCGACCGGCTATGAAGAAAAATCGTATACACTACACGGCCCAAAAGTTTAATAATGACGCGCAGGGCTGATTATTCAACTTTCGGCCCTTGTAGTGTAATATACTATTAAGTATTGTGGCGGATCAGCGTAGTGATTATCGTTCATGCTTCATGACTCAAGCGTCCTGGGTTCGAGTCTCGTAAAGTACCGGATGTCAAATGGTATTTTTCAGCGATCGAAACAATCGATTGCTACTAAATAGTAAAAGACTAAAACCATGATGAACGGAAAAAATTTTTTTGTCAACTAAAATTTTTTTTCACGATAAAAATGCTTGGTCATTTTTTATTTTTTCCCGGGTACTTATCAATATTAATCATATCCAATGATTTAAAAAAGTATTGAGAACAATAGAAACGGAATTGGAAAGGATTCGATTTATTATGAAAGTAATTCTTTTTATTTCCGTTCCCATTGTTCTCAATACTTTTTTTAAACAGGGTCAGTTTTTAACCAAACATTTTATGTTCTGTACGATTATTGGTTGCTAAGATATCAATTATGAAAAACAGAAGCACACTTTTTCATTTAAAATTTGATAACTTCGAAAAAAAATAATTAAATCTGGATAAATAAGCGATTTGGTCTATAAGGGAAGGGGAGGGGGGGGGCAAAATGGGCCCCTTCAGAAAAAAATGTTGAAATCTTTAGTGTTTTTCTCTGGCTTCATTTTTTTTAGTTCCTTGCCAAGTATTTGACCTCAATTTGCTATGTTCATTGAAAATAAGAAATTGAAAATGTGGGGCAAAATGGGCCACCTTCAGAAAATTTTTATAATATGAGTTTTTCAGCTTGTCTTACTTTTTTTGGCCTTTTACTGAGTTAATGATATTAATTTTTTTGTATCCATCGAAATTAAAAAATTGAGAAAAATGGGGCAAAACGGGCCCCCAAAAAAACTCAATATGTTTCTTACTTGTTTTGTGTTTTGAATCTTTTTAGTATATATTCAGTACACAGTAAAAAATTTTGCGTTATTGTGTCAAAAAACATAGTGTTAAATATTTAACACTTTTATGTGTAAATTTAACATTCATTCTGTTAAATCAACACAAAAAAGTGTTAAATGTTTAACGTAAAAATTTTTAACATAAAATTTTTTGACGCAATGACACAAAATTTTTTACTGTGCATAAAAAATAAAGAAAACGGTTGACCCTAAAGGTCATCCCTTCAAGTTCCCGCTAACTCCATACCTAAGCGCTCAACATATCATGCCAAGAGTACTAATAAATCAAGTTAAAAATGTCGAAGTAATTTAAAAAAAACGCGTTTTTTTAATTATTTCGACGATATCTCACAAACGAACTAACCGATTTAAAAAAAATTAACGGCATTCTATGCAGTCTTTCTAGACCAAAAAGATTATTTATCACTCACCAGACAATCGAACGTAAAATTTCAAAGTTGTGTTGAAAAAATACTTTTTTTAATTTTTTAAAATAAAATTAAATATCTCTCGAACCATTCAACCGATTTTGACGTTATTGGCAGCAATTGACGTGGTTTGTTAAGCTCTGAAAATCATCTTATTGAATCAAAAACGATCCAGGAATAACCCCCACGAAAAAAACTTATAATTAGCATATAAAAAAATATATTTCATTTTATACACAAAATATATGTGAAACATATTTTAACTATATTCAAAATATACTTGCATATATTTCAAGTATATTTCAAATGTAAGCAAATTATATTCGGCTTACTGAACTTTTGGCCGTTTTTGGTATATGAGAAATATATTTCAAATAAAAGAAAAATATATTATTAATATATTTATTTTATATGATAAATGTAAGTTATGAAATATAATTGGAATATATGAGAAATAAACTCACTGTATATTAAAAATATAAGCTGCAAAATATATTCGAATTATAATTTGTTTATATAAAAAATATACGAAAATTATATATTTGAAATATGTATTAAAATTTTAAATGTCTGAAATTTTTGGATGCGCCAGAAACTGACCAGAACTAATGTTTATTTAAATGAATATGTTATCAAGTGCACGACTCATAACGCATATATTCTAACTATAATTTCCGTATATTTTTATTATACTTTTCATATAAAAAAATTATAATTCGGATATATTTTGAATATATTTTGCAGCTTGTATTTTTCATACACAGTAAGTATGTTTCTTATATGTTCCGATTATATTTCATAACTTATATTTATCATATAAAATAAATATATTAATAATATAGTTTACTTTTATTTGAAATATATTTCTCATATGGGTCATTCTCAGTTAAGACGTAAATTCGACGTCCACGGTGAAAAATCATCTTTTTTAAAAAAATTTATTTAAAAAAATGTAATTATCTCTTAATATTCGTGCTCATGTAAGTGGTAACTCAAATTCATTTCTTAATTTTATCCAATTTAGTCACAATTTCATTTTAAAGTCAGAAAACATTTCTCCCCTGGCTTGTCCCCGGGCTGATTCTATTTATGTATTAGTAATTTAAAGTGCTTAGAAATCAAATAGATTATTCAAATTATATATTTCAACAAAATAAATTAAAGAAATTCTCATAATCAAGCGAGTAAAATTGCATGATATTTTTTTTTTCTTAAATAAAATTACGTTTAAGTTTGTCCCCCACATTTTGCGTCTCGTCCCTTGGCATGTTTATTTTCTTGTAAAATCGGCATTTGTTTACCGACTCGCGGGAATTGAAGACCTTGAACGAACGTCGTTGAGTTTATATTTTGTAGTCAGTGACACTCGAACTAGGTGAGCAGTCATTTTGTTGTTTATTTCATCACTGACACTCTGTGGATACAGTTGAGAACGATTGAATGGAGTCTCTCCTCTGGTAAATTTTATTTTAAAAATATTTATCTAAAAATTTTAATTCATCTGTACATTTACTTCTTGTGTATAGATTCTGAGTTTTCTTGGTTAGTCGCGTAAAATAAATACATTTGTCATTACTTCTATATTTGTTACTAAAAAGTATCTCCGGTGTTTATATCTCCCCTGTCTTGTAAAGGCCAGGGGAAAGACAGGATATCCAGGGAAGATATGAAAACTTCAAACTACAATTCTTTTTACTATTTTTTTTATTGTTTAAGGGTTGCATATTGTTATTTAATTTAACGTATAAATATATTCACAATATAGTTCATTGAAAAAACTCGATTATTATATTTTTTTTACATACTGTTTATCAAGTCTCTCCCCTGGATTGAGTATCTCCCCTGGTTTCTTATAAAATAAGATAAAATTAATAAATTGACTGACCGCCTTACAGATACGTTTAAAATGATTGTTTTAATAGAACAATTATAAAATTTAATTAAATTTTTAAAGAGTATAGCAGGATAAGTATTGTGAATCGGCCCCCAATAACAACTTCTATTCAAATTTATGTTATAGTACCAACTAGATGTGCGTATGCAGTTTATATAAAATTTCCTGCCGTACTCCACTTTAATCTAGAGATATCGTTGTATGTATGATTTTACGTCAAACAGCTATATCTTAAAAAATAATTGAGCTAAAGAGATAAATCCAAAATGAGGTTGTAGGGGACGTTAAAGAGTGTATTTAGTATTTTTCTAAGATTATTGAAATAATTACAATCATCGATAATTAATAAATAAATATTTGATCTTTAATTTTTTTAGTATTCTTGGTGACCTACAATCACCGAAAAAATATATGTCATAGTACTTGACAAGCCCTACTTACTCATTAAAATTATAATGAAAAAAATTAGAAAAACGGTTGACCCTGAAGGCCATCCCTGCAACTTCCCGCCAATTCTATACCTAAACGCTTGAAATCGCACTTATGACGTTTTTGAGTTCTTCGAGCTCATAAATACAATTTATGTGTTATTTTGAGCTCTCCGAGCTAAAAAAAATATCTTTCGTATGCTTTTGAGCTCTTCGAGAAGTTTGATATAACACTATTTTTTGAATTTTCAAATCGCAATAACTTTTGAATGAATAAACCGATTTTCACGCGGTTGGTGGCATTCGACGCAGTTTTTTGAGCTTCATAAAAAATTTTCAAGTTTAAATTGATAGAACAAAAAATTTCGGAGTAATTCCGACAAAACACTTTTTTTGGTTTTCTTTCGTCAACGATAACTCACGAACGAATCAATCGATTTTGACCGGACCAGCTGTGATCGACGTTGTTTTTTTATGTTAAGCGCTGATTAGTTTTCGGAATTGATCGGTGAAGTCGTTTCAAAGTTATTCCAGAATAACCACATGTGAAAAATTTTTTTTATAGTTTTTTTGAGATTTCTCAAAATCTACCAGTCCGAATCGTTCCAAAGTATATTTAAAATCTAAGTTCAGTCAAGCCCTTTCGAATGGCACCAACCGCGATTAAATCAGTCAAGCTGTTCAAAAGTTATGAGAGGTTTACATACATCCACACACACACACACACACACACACACACACACACACACACCTGCGGCAGAAGAGAAACTACTACCAGGCGCGTCTTCCCGTAGCGGATGAGAGAATGCTCGTTGTCCTTGGATGACGCTAAGTCTCTTAGTGGATGAGGTACAGAGTGTAGGAGCCAAATCAAATACGCTCCCATGGACAAAACTCCCCTATAATTAGGTTGGTCACACTAACTGACCTAGCAAGACGATCGTTCCCTGCTGTAACTCACTGGGAGTGTCCGGAACCCGTGTCAATTATTTCCGACGAAGCAGGCCACGGCTGATGTGAGCTTGCTTTGGAGAGGTGTAAGTTGCAGCAGTGGGAGCCAGTCATTCGGGCCTTGATCAGGAAGTATGCAGTGAGTGTTAGAGATCGAAATCTTCACCACCCCGAGCGAGTCTAGTCCGTCCGTGTATTCCGGGACTGGCTAAGTGTCGACTAGGCCTCAGGGAACTGAGGAACGCTCGACTCCGTACGATGCACTGGTAAATCAAAAAAGTATGAGTAATTTGCAGGAAACAAACAAGAGTGGAAACGGGCTTTATGCCCAACAAACAGCGATTGAAGCAAGCGCTGAAATGAAGAGAACGCAAGCGCTGGAGCGCCTTGAAAAGCTGACCATTGAGCTGCAAGAGTTTGTCCAAACAAAGGTCAATATCCACAAGGAGATAAAGACCAAGACAACCGGTGTAGTCAATGCTCTTGGAAGATTCAAAAAACTGGACGAGAAATGGCAGTCATCATTTCAGCGCATTTCCCGTGCTATACCGGAGAAAACCTGTCAAGCTGTCATCGTGACTGACGAAGCAATGGATACCGGAGCCGAAGGTGACGGTGAATCAGTCGCTGAAGACAGGCGTGAAACTTTCAGCAACCCTGGTACGAGAAAAGAAAGAACTTCTCCAGACTCAACATTCAGCCAAGCAACAAAGAAAAAGGACCTGAAGAAAAGCCCTCTGCAAAGAGCAGCACTGCAAAGCGACGAACAGATGAAAGCGTCAGCTTGGCAACGAGTTCAGTCTAAAAAAAAACAGAAAAGGCAAAGGAAAGAGCAGTTCCCAAAGCAACCGCCGAAAGAGCGCCGGCCGGAACCTAAACGGAAGAAACCGCGAAAGTGGATCAGGCTTGACGCTCTGATCATCCGCCCGGTCGAGAAGGAGAAGTACGCCAAAATATTGCGTCGTATAAAGCAGGCCGTCCCTGACGAACAGGTCCGCACAACCATGGAAAAGATCCACAAAACCGAAACCGGAGACATGCTGATTACGCTCTCAAAGAAGAGTATTGACAAAGGCCAAGCCTTGCAAAAGGCTATCACGGATACTCTTCAAAAAGAGGCCGAAGTAATCTGCAAAGGACCGCAGGAGACCATCGAGATACGAGACATTGATGATGACACGACGAAGGAGGACATTCAGACTGCCCTGAAAACGGAAATCGGAGAAACTTGCGAAATACCACTAGAGGCTATCAAGATAAGTAAGGCCTACAGAGGTACGCAAACGGCTACAGTGACACTACCAGCAGCTGCAGCACAACAGCTACTGGAAGGAAACGGCAAAATAAGGATTGGCTGGGTCAACTGCCGAATGAGAGCAACAAAGAGACCGATACAATGCTTTAAATGCTGGCACTTTGGGCATTTTGGATCACAGTGCAAAAGTGAAATCGACCGATCTAAGCACTGCATAAGGTGCGGAAGAGAAGGACACAAGATTGCTGATTGCAAAAATCCAGCCAAATGTGTATTATACGCTGACGATCAAGGTGCGCAGGATGCTGCCCACTATGCTGGCACATACAGATGCCCGGTTTTCAAAGAGGCACTTGAGAAAATGACAAATAAACGATCATGAAGATACTGCAGCTCAACCTCAATCATTGTGATGCTGCGCATGATTTGCTCATACAAACCGTGCGTGAACTAGAGCTAGACTTAGTACTGATAGCAGAACCAAATAAACATCTGAGTACCCAACCCTGGGAATCGGACAGTACCAACAAAGCTGTCATTTAGTCCTGTGAGAAATTATTATTCCAGAAGGCAGTCAACAACAAAGAAGCCGGATTTGTAGCAGCATGGGTAGACGGAATTCGTTTCTACAGCTGCTATGACCCGCCGAGTCTTTCTTTGAAACAATTCATCGATTTTTTTGATCGTCTAACCGAAGATGCAAGGCAACACTTTCCCGTAGTAATAGCAGGTGACTTCAATTCCTGGTCAGTAGACTGGGGCAGCAAGTTCACCAATGTACGAGGAAAGGCTTTACTTGAAGCGATGGCCACACTAGATGTTGTCCTCCTTAACACTGGTGAGACACCAATAGATTCAAAAGGAGAGGCAAGCTCTATAGTGAGTCACGTTCGTCAGCAGCAGTCTTACGAGAGGAAGCTATTCTTGGGTAGTTATTAACACCTACACTGCCAGCGACCACTACACCGTCCTTTGGGAAGTATCAACTGGCCAGAACCCTCGAAGAGCAACCAGACAAACTAACGCAGTTGGATGGAAAGTGAAAGCTTTTGACCCAGCTACTTTGATAGTAGCCTTAGATAGCGACCCGACTACCACAGGGAGTGCTGAAGAAAAAGCAAAAGAGCTAATGAAGAGGGTGATCCAGGCCTGCAACGCTTGTATGCCCCGGAAACGTGGCATGAATCATCGATCTTCGGTACACTGGTGGAACGATAACATCAGCGCTCTTCGTAAAGAGTGTTTTGAAAAAAGAAGAATATCTCAGCGTGGCTACCGTCGACCTAACTCTGCAGAACTGGTGGCAGAGTACAAAAAGGCCCGTCGAGAATTGAATAGAGCCATCAAGGATAGCAAAAGACGCTGTTGGAAGAAACTCGTCGAAGAGGTAGAGAAAGATCTGTGGGGCAGACCGTACAAGGTGATCATGACCCATCTGAAATGTCAACCAATGCCGTCACCTACGTGTCCACAACTACTAGATAAAATCGTCTGTACGTTGTTTCCTCAGCAACGTGAGTTGATCTATTCGTCACTGCAGCCTGACCCTGAAGACATCCCACCTGTCACAAAGGAACAATTTATGGAGGCATGCAATCGTGTAGGAAATAATAAAGCGCCGGGATTGGATGGAATTCCAAACATTGCTTTAAAAACATCTATTGAAGCAGCGCCGGCATTATTCATAAATACCTACAATGCGTGTCTCAAGGAAGGAGTCTTTCCTGAAAGGTGGAAGCGGCAAAGATTTGTACTGCTCCTGAAAGGAAAGAAGCCACCTGACGAACCATCATCTTACCGTCCACTCTGCATGTTAGACACGGCGGGTAAGATATTAGAGCGGATAATTCACCAAAGAATAGAAGCAGTAGTTGATCCACTCCTGGCAGACAACCAATTTGGTTTCCGAAAAGGACGGTCAACTCTGAATGCAATCAACCCGGTCGTCAACACAGCTAAGGATGCGATTGCTGGAAAGAGATGGAATTGCGGCACAAAAAAGTATTGTTTGGTGGCTGTATTAGACATTAAAAATGCTTTCAACTCTGCTAACTGGAACTGCGTAATGCGCGCTCTCGAAGAGAAACGAGTTCAAGGGTATTTGCGTAGAATGGTAGCAAGCTACTTCACAAACAGAGTCCTCAAATATGACATAAAAAGTGGTCCTAAGGAGTATGATATTACTGGTAGTATACCACAGGGCTCAGTTCTAGGTCCTCTGCTATGGAACATCATGTATAATGGTCTCCTAAAAATAGCATTGCCAGCAGAAGTGAAACTGGTAGCATATGCAGATGATGTTGCCGTGGTGATTGTCGCGAAGCATCTCGAAGAGATAAATCTGGCCTTCGACATACATTTAGACGGATTAACTTATGGATGGATACGGTGAACTTGCAATTAGCTAAGCATAAAACCGAAGCAGTGCTCATTACCAGCAGGAAAGCAATGGAAACCATCAAGTTACAAGTTGGAGAACATCACAACCGTACATTTGGTACCTGGGAGTGATGCTTGATGCTCGACTCAATTTCAAGCAACAAGTCGAACATGTGACTGCCAAAGCATCAGTAGTTAGAGCGAGCCTAGCACGACTGATGCCTAACGTTGATGGACCAAAGCAGAACAGAAGACTACTGCTGTCATCAGTAGTAACATCCATGCTCACATATGGCATATCCACTTGGGCTGACGCATTAGAGACGCAAGAATCATGGAGAAAAGCGGGTCTAATTTATAGACAGAGTGCCGTGAGAGTTGCCAGTGCCTTCCGCACAATATCAGAAGAAGCAGTGTGCGTCAATGCCGGAACCCTCCTAGAGTACTAGCAGAGGAAAGACGGGCCATTTACCAACGGAAAAGGTCAACTGCACTGAGCTCCGAAGAACTTAAAATTGAAGAACGGCAGAACAGCATAGGCCGATGGCAACTACAATGGGATGCTGCAGAGAAGGGTAGGTGGACGCACCGCCTCATACCTCGGATCGACATTTGGCTTAACCGGAATCACGGCGAGGTCAATTACTATCTTACACAGATGTTGTCGGGACACGGGTGTTTTCGAGAGTATCTACACCGCTTTAAGCACGATGATTCTTCGGAGTGCCCGTCCTGCCCAGGAGTTGCTGAAGATGTGGAGCACGTCTTCTTTGTATGTCCTCGTTTCGATTCATAGCGTGAAGAGTTGGAGAAGATCCTCAACCAGAGAATGCAACTAGATTCACTAGTGGAAGCAATGTTGTCATCAGAAGCTGCCTGGAACGCTACCAACACTTTTGCTACAGAAGTCCTCACAGACTTGCGCTCCACCGAAAGAAGAAGAGCAAATATCAGAAGATAGAAGGAAGGAAGTTAACACCATAGTGACCAGAAGGAAGAGCAGTAGCTAGATCCTCCTCTCACAAAGTAATGCTTGACGGCGGTTTCCATGAGGGATTAGAGGAAAGAAGAAAAGGGGTTTAGGGTTTAGTGAGTAGGGGCGTTAGCGTCGAGTTTTCGTATGACGCTGCGTCGAGTCGTTACATGTCCAGGCCAAACAGCTATGCCTGGAATCCGCAAAAAGGATTCCCCCCCCCCCCAAAAAAAAACACACACACATACATACATACAGACATACAGACACCATCACGGGAATAGTCAGGGAAGCTTCCTAGGATCTCGAAACGTTGAGATCCGATGAAAATTCGATTTTCGAAGAACGAGGTGAAAACAATAACTTTCTGACTTTTGAAAATCTTCAATTTTCTTAGCGGGAAGTTAAAAAGTTGGTGCAACATTTCGAAAAAAAATAAATTTCGACGCACCTGTATTTGACACCGAGGAATTTTGAAAGAAACGTAGCCTTGCTATCCAAAAATATTTTCTCGTCGTGTCATACACCATTTACAGTGGAGATTCGTTCATAAAATTAATTCAATAATTTATAAATTAATTAACTAATCTAGTATTAATAAGCGGTCGCGCGGTATTTTTTTACTTCTGAAAGGAAACACTAAGAAAAAGATTTTTTTTCGCTCTATGCAGACGTATGGGGGTTTTAACGTGCAGACAATACTCAATCTGTAAATAATACGCGTACGCGCCAGTATTTACTAGGCTGTATAAAACTTTACACAGTTCAGGACAATGCCACGCATGTGTCACCAATCTCCATACAGCCGACTAGCTTACGTTTTAACTGTCATTTTAATTAAAAAGTGCACCTATGACTAATCAAGACTTTCATGTATTTTTATTCAGAGGATTAGAAGGTAATGGCGTCGTACGCTATTATTTAAAAATTGAGTATCCCCTGCACATAAAAACCCGCATACGTCCGCCATAGGACGAAAAATTTTTTAAGCAGCATGGGCCAGCCACGCACAAATACGTTCGAGATGATAATTATTTTCAGCAGGGATATAAAGCTTCGGGCCTCGGCCTCATACTATCCCTGCTGAAAATATTTCTCACCTTGACTGGATTTGCACGTGGCTCGGCCAAGGTACATAAATAACTATTTTTCGTCCTAGGCGGACGTATGGGGGTTTTTACGTGCAGACGATACTCCCCGAGTCAAAAAACAAATTCTAGTTTTAACCTCGAAAGCCTCAAATCTTTTGATGTTTCATTTGCCGCACAAAAACTAACTCTACTTTAATACTCAAAATCCTCATTGAAGATTTTGAGGTCTTAATAAGAACCACCCGTTGATTTAGAATCCTCACTACAACCTCAAAAGTCTCATTCAGTGAAAAAATGTATTTTGGACTTGGAAAATTTTTGCTTCACCGAAAAAAATTTAAGTTACATTTACAAATTAACAAATAACATGAAAAATATGTCACCACTTTATGTAAAAATAGTTATTAAAAAATAAAAAAAAATTTTCTAAAAGATCAGTGATTATTTTTTTATCTGACAGTATAGTTTTTGTAGCATTTGTTCGCATATTATGTCTGTTAGGTACAAATTAATGTGACGAAACACGGAATCTTGATTTTTAAGCGATAATTAAAGAATACCTACACTCACGTTTAAGGCATGCAATTGTAACTCAGTCATTACCAATAAACTAATAGATAATAAATAATATCAATAAAAATCTAAATACATATTTGTTATTTTATTACGTAACAAATAATCAATTCTCAGTGACCAATGGACAAAATATTCCTTCAAGTTCGAAAAATTGAATTAGGTTTATTAATGTGCTGATATAACCGTAGATACTCAATAATTAAATGATTTTTTGAAGCAACTTATATAGTACATCAGGTAATTTAATCAATTTTTTTAAATGCTGTAAAACATTTGAAACGTTTGTTGAAACCAAATCCATGTAATGATTCATCAATGCAAATGCTTATTCAGATTTTAAATTTTTTAATCTGTTTTTTTTTTTCTCAATCACAATTAAGTTTTCAATAGTTAGCGTTAATTTAAAAATTTTGGGATTCAGTCACATATCAGTATTTTGAGAGTCCATCATGTCTTGAAGTCAAATAGAGTTTTAAAAGTTTCATACTCTTAAAAGAAGAAATAAAAATAATTAAATGACTTTATAAAAAAATGACCTTATATAAAAGGGTTATAAGGACAGTCAGAGCAAAAATAGATTTTTTTTGCATTTTTTCAGAGTATATTTAATAATAATTCTGTATCGATTTGTAAAAAATAAGATTGTTGCATCATACAGTTTTGGAAATATTTAATTTTAAAGTTAGAATTTTTTTAGAGTTTATACATTTCACTATAGGAGAAAAGAAAAAAATTTTCTAGTATACTTGATTATAACTCAAAAACTTTACGTAATATTTCCATAAAAACTAAACTAACACTAAACAAAAGCTATTAATTTGTTTGAAAAAAGGTTTCATTTATGGTGACATTATAAATTTTTAAATATTATTAAAAAATGAGTACAATATTCGAAAATAGTCATGAGTAAAAGTGTATAAGGGGGGCTTTTAGGGAGGGCCCGAATACACAGACTGCTGTAATAAAGCTCTGTGATATTTGCTTGGCAATAAATGCATCTGAAGTCACTGTAGCTGTTTTCTTTGACTTAAGTAAGGCTTTTGATTCTGTAAATCACAAAAGACTATTACACAAGTTGTTATTGATGAATTTCTCTACTGATGCTATTAGGTGGATTAGATCTTATTTAACTTAAAGAAAGCAGCAGGTGTTTGCTAATGAGTGCACATCCTCTTGAAGGAATGTATTAAACGGTGTGCCACAAGGCAGTGTGCTTGGCCCTTTATTGTTCTCGCTTTATATTTCGGATCTCTCTCAACAGCTGAGCTGTCGATATTTACTTTATGCTGATGATTTAGTAATATACTTGCCCTGTTATCCAGAACAGATAAATGATTGTGTTGCTGCACTGAATGCGGAAATAGTTAAAATTGTAGAATGGTGCAATATCAATTACCTTAAGTTAAATGCATCGAAGACAAAAGCTGTGATTTTTGGTAGTAGAGTTAAGGTTAACTGTAATAATTGTAAGTATGCTGATTGTATACGCGTAAATGATTGCATTATTCACTACGATACGACAATTAAGTATCTTGGCGTGTTAATTGATAGCACTCTCACCTGGGAAAATCAGGTTGTGAGTGTTTGTAATAGGGCAATGCGGGTTCTGGCGCAGTTGAAGATTAATAATGAAATCTTTAACGAAAAACTACGTATAAAGCTTGTCACCACGTTAATATTCCCAGTGTTTGATTATTATTGTGCAGCTTACTGCAATATTACCAATGACTTGCAGATGCGATTACAGCGCAAAATGAATTGCTGTGTTCGCTATATCTATAAAATTGCGAGGGTTAAGCACATTACTCCGTACTTTAAGAGATTTAGATTTAGATTTAGATTTTGTTTATTGATGCCAAGGCACAGGCCAAATGGCAATTTCGATTACAGAGTATATACAGTTTTTACAAGAAAGATAGTTTCTGTGAGTACATAACATAGAGTACATAACATTGCATAAAAATGCATTTATATAATTTGTTTATAAATTGTATATAGACAAAGTAAATAAAATTAGTTCAAATAAAATTTGGAAATTATATAGAAAAAGAAAGATTTAAAATATAAAATTTCAATGTTATCAATTCAGATAATAACTCAATATAATAATTCTGTGAATTGCATTTATTTTATTCTTATTTTAATCTTAATTTTAAACTTCAACTTTTAATCTTCAATGAATTGGACTTTAATGTGTTATTTATTAGAAATTATTTTAATTATCAAGATTCAATAAATAATTGAAAACTTCTTTTTTAAACACTTGTAAGCTACTAGAATTTACAATTTCACGTGGGAGTTCTTCCCAAAGCCTTATTACAGTCACCAAAAAAGATTTCTCTAAGTAGCTTGTAGTAAAAGGAGGTAGCTTGAAGGACGTGTGCCTTTTTGCAGCCAATCTGTTTGAACGCCGAACATCACTTTCTTCAACGAATAAGTCGCGCAAGTACTCCGGCTTTCCATTCTCTAGTAATTTGTACAAGTAGCAAACTGCATAGTACAATCGGCGATATTTGATTGTAAGCCACCCTAACTCTCTGCGGTGAAGACTAATATGCTCATCTTTCTTAAGATTGAAAATAAATCTGATTGAAGAGTTGATTGCTCGTTGAAGTTTTAGATCATTTTCAGTGGTCGAGTCGATAAGCACAATAGAGCAGTAATCAATGAGTGGCAGAATGGTAGCGGTAAAGACTGGGTTGGTTAAAGCTGAGTGACAGAAGAAACTACTTTATAGCATGCCTCTTTTACAAAGAAATTAAATCTTTTAGAATTCTATTTCTATCACTTAGAATTCTTGCCGGTTGCGTTACGTAGAGGCGATGTAAGGGAAGATTATCTGCGGCTACCTAGATCTAATTGTTGTATGTATGATAACTCTTTTCTTGTTCGTGGTATACGTATATGGAATGTGCTGCCAGCCGAAATTACAAAAGCTGAAAGTTTCGAAATATTCCGTAGACTGTGCTATGATTATTATTTCCAAAATTATTGATCTGCTATATTGAACGTTTATTACTATTATTGAAGTTTGTTGAGCTTTGTATAACACAAGTATTATTTATAAGCTTGATTAACATGTTATAACTGTTAATTACTATATTTATTTTGATTTTATTTTTATATATCAAAAACTCTGTACTTCATACACTAATTATAAATGTATATTTGATGATAATTCTGAGGGAGCCTAGGCTCAAGAATCCAATAAAATTATCTATCTATCTGCCTATCTATAAGGAATAGTAATGTAATTAATATTTTCTTTATCTATCTTCTTGTCACAAAAATTTGTTAACTTAATTGACATAATTTTTAGTTAATTTAAATAAAGCTATTTTTAGTTTACTGATAGTGAAAACAGTAATAATTGATACTTGTCTCTCAAAAAATTTATTATTAACGATAATAAAACAAATAGTTTGAAAGGACTCCTCGAGATAAAAAATGCATGGTGGGAAAACAGCATTATTTCTTTCCAGCGTATAGTAGGTTTAAAATCCGAAAGAAAGCCTCAAAATCCTCATTGAGGAGTATGAGGATCAAATGAGAATTCTAATATGCTTAAAGCATGTACAGTTATCATCAAAACAACTACCTACGTAGTATAGAGTAGTCGATTAGGTTTAGGCTTAGAGAGCGTAGGGTTCCGTGTTCGAGTCCGAGCGTCAGACGATTTTAGATTAATTTAATTTCGATTAGTTTGACCAATTGAAACTAAGAAATTCTATATGAGATTAAAAAACTGCGTAGAATGCCGCTAACCACATAAAAATCAGTTCATTTGTTCAAAAGTTATTGTGGTTTGAAAATTCAAAAAATAGTGTTCCATGAAACCTCTATCAGATTTTTGAGCTCAAAGAGCTCAAACGCATAGAAAAGGTATCTTTTTGAGCTCGGAGAGCTCAAAAAAACACGCAGATTGTATTTTTGAGCTCGAAAGGCTCAAAAAAAGCGGTCAGAACTAACGGAATTAGCGGGAAGTTGCAGAGATGGCCTTTAGGGTCAACCATTTTTCTAACTTTTTTTTTTCAATTTGGCTAATTTATTTTGATGAAATTAATTACTAAAATTTTATATGACAACTTGTACCACTGCAAAAAAATTTTATACCTCGATCACTTTGAATTTATTTTATCAGATAAAATCATTTGTTTATTTAAAAAATGCAAGGAGGATTTAAAAAACAATAGTGCCATATTCATTTAAAATTTTTAATAGTAAAATTATTGAAGAATATTGTGAGGGTTTTGAGGTTTAAACGTGAATTCTGAAGTTCTATTTTTACCCTCAAAGTTGTAAAACCGTCCGTAAGTAGGATTTTGAGGTTCAAATTGTGACTACTTTCCATATTGAAATCTATCTTGAAATTTCAAATTTGCCCTCAAAAACCTCACTGAGGATTTTGAGGCTCAAATTGGAATTTATATTTTGACTCGGGTCAATCTGTAAATAATACGCATACGCGACAGTATTTATTAGGCTGTATAGAACTTTATACAGTTTAGGACAATGCCACGCATGCGTCACCAATGTCTATACAGCCGACTAGCTCATGTTTTAACTATCATTTTATTTAAAAAGCACACCTATGACTAACTTCAAGACTTTAATGTATTTTTATCTAGAGGATTAGAAGGTTATGGCGTCGTACGCTATTTATTTAAAAATTGAGTATCCCCTGTACGTAAAAACCCGCATACGTCCGCCATAGGACGAAAAATTTTTTAAGCACCATGGGCAAGCCACGCACAAATACTTTCGAGATGATAATTATTTGCAGCAGGGATATAAAGCCTCGGTCCTATCGGGCCTCGGCCTTATACTATCCCTGCTGAAAATATTTCTCACCTCGACTGTATTTGTGCATGGCTCGCCCAAGGTACATAAATAACTAATACAGTCGAGGACAATGTCACGCAAGCGTCACCAATCTGTACACAGTCTAATAACTTACGTTTCAACTGTCATTTTAAATTAAAAAGCGCACCTTTGACTAACTTCAAGACTTTCATGTATTTAGACTATTAGAGAACTATGGCATCGTACGCTATTTATTTATAAATTGAGTATCCCCTGCACGTAAAAACCTGCATACTTTCGCCATAGGACGAAAAATTTTTTAAGCACCATGGGCAAGCCACGCGCAAATACGGTCGCGACGATAATTAATTGCAGCAGGGATATAAAGCCTCGGCTCCATCGGGCCTCAGCCTTGTACTATCTCTGCTGAAAATATTTATCACCTTGACCGTATTGGCGCGTGACTCACGCAAGGTACATAAATAACTAAGATGATCGAGTTTAATAATATTGGAAGATTTGACTGTATTGATAATAATATACAATTTATTTTCTGACAATTATTAGCATTATCATAAAATACTTAGATGTACCTGTGTCCTAGATTATAATTAAAAATATATATGGAACATAAATATATATTCAATTCATAAATTATTGAACTTATTTTATGAACTAATTTCCACTGTAAATGGTGTATGACATGACTACAAAATATTTTTGGATAGTAAAAGCTACGTTTCTTCCGAAATTCCTCTGTGTCAAACATAGGTGCGTCGAATTTTATTTTTTTTCGAAATGTTGCACCAACTTTTTTTCAATATAATTTTAATGAGTAAGTAGGGCTTGTCAAGTACGATAACATATATTTTTTCGGTGATTATAGATCACCAAGAACACTAAGAAAATAAAAGATCAAATCTTTATTTATTAATTATCGATGCTTGTAATTATTTAAATAATCTCAAAAAAAAAATACTAAGAATACTTTTTAACGTCCCCTACAACCTCATTTTGGATTTATCTCTTTATCTCAATTATTTTTAAAGATATGGCTGTTTGGCGGATAATCATACATACAACCATATCTTTAGATTAAAATGGAGTATGGCAGGAAAATTCATGTAAACTGCATACGCACATCGAGTTGATCCTATAACATGAATTTGAATAGAAGCTGTCATTGGGGGCCGATTCACAATACTTATCCTGTTACACCCTTTTTTATCGTGCCGCGTTTTATCAATAAGCGATTTACGTCTTAACTGAGAATTACCCATATACCAAAAACGGCTAAAAGTTCAGTAAACCGAATATAATTTGCATATATTTGAATATACTTGAAATATATGCAAGTATATTTTGAATATAATTCACTGGAGAAAAAAAAATCCTAAAAATTTTTCAATTTTGTTTTTCGGAATAGTTTTTAGAATTGTGTGAAAACCGAAGTTTTTAAAAATTATTGGGCAAGAGATCTGAAATATAGAATCTTGAAGCTTGAAAAAAACTTCTTTTACAACAACTTCACTACAATGTATCAAAAATTTTGAAATTATTTCTGCTTCTTCAATTTTTTTTCAGTAGTGTATGCTAGATATTCATGTCAATGTTATCTTTCTTCAATAAATATAAGTAATAGGTATCATTTTACAAATCTTACGATGTTATGCAACTATTTTCTCGCAAGCAATAGTACTTCAAATTTACTAAAAATTAAAGTATTATAACAAAAACCTTGGTTCCCCGATTAATCCAATTAATACCATTGAAGAAAAAAAATTTCCGGTACCTGTACCTGTACAATCCAATGCACAGCATTCCATATGATTTTAATGCAGCAACAAACAGATCACCGTACTTGCCTCCCTCGCCATATTGAGCCAATGGACCATCGTAAAGCGAGATTTGACCGACTCGACACCGATCTCTGTTAGCCAAACTATCCGTAGTGCTGTTGAATTTAAAAAAGATATAAATACTATAGAGATTTAGAAATTTTACTACAAGTTAATTGTGTTCCAATATATATTATTGATTAGTAATATAATAGCCAGGAAGTTCGCGTTTTTTTATGTGCTTAAACTTAAGTTTAAACATATAAGCATTTATTTGAACGTAAGTGAAACTCCTGGCTCTATCGATTACTAATTAGCTAGTTATTAATAAACTTACCTATAGCCACCTCTTAATCCTGCACCTTCAGCTAGAATCAATTCTAATTCAGGTGTCGCTCCCCCGGTAATTAACGATCGAATTAAGGTCAGTGCGTTCTGATTAAAATAGGTCTGTAATATAAATCGATAGTTAGTAAAGTAATCGATGTGTTATTATATACTAAATATATCTTGCTCTAATTATTAAAGATAAATATTTATGTTTTTTTGGACTTGTAAAATAAAAAAAACATATATATATATATATATATATATATATATATATATATATATATATATATATAAATAAATGTATAACCGTTGACATGAGTGAGTCTAATACGCTGACAGCAAAGGCAGTTCCACAGGCAAACGGCTGTGTGAGGTAGAGTTCTGTATCGGGGTCATCGTCATCATCCTGATCAAGAAATTGAACGTTACTATCATTCACAAGTTCTGAAAAAATAGATTACGAATCAACAATATGTTCATAATAATAATAATAAAAAAAAAAGAAAACATTGGTTATCGTTTCCTTGAAAGATATTTAAATTTACCTGTGATCATCGGCACATTAGCTCCATAAACTGATCCTCGTCGCTGCAGCACTATAGGACTACCGACTGAAAAAAATAATTTTCTTATACAACAAAAAAATTAATATTCTCAATAATCATTAACTTTAGGCTATGAAAATTAATAATTTTCAACAATTCGTAGCGATACGTGAACCTCGATGTACCGCGAGTTAGAGGTTAGGTTAAGCGTTGCTATTATATAGTTATCCTTAATTGTTTAAAATAAACAGTGATTATTTATAAAAAGAGTGTTAAACCTAACAACAATTATTGTCTAGAAGAAAGACAATAAAAATCTACGTGAGGGCAACTCCGACCAGAAGTTACCCAAAATTCTAACCTCCAGTACCGTCAACCCACTGTTTATGTCAAACAACGTAAGTGCAATATCAGCAAAAAATACAGCAAACAGTCAAATTATAACACCCACTCGTCAACGTACCCAGAGACCAATAAGTTATGCCAATGTTACTACCTCATTCCCCAAAAAAGACCAAGCCATTATTCTAGATTCAATTGAAGGTGCCCGAGGAAAAAAGATTTTCTATAATTAGATAGGATTATATATAATTTTGATATAATTGTATATCGTCTATATATGATTGGATATAATTTTATATAATTATATCCAATTGTATAAAATTATTCAAAATCATGAAGAAGAATTATATAAAATTATATATAATTAGATACAATTGTGTAGAATTGTATCTAATTAGACACAATTGCATATAATTATATAAAATTTTATGTAATTTTATATAATTCTTCTTCATGATTTTGAATAATTTTATACAATTGGATATAATTATATAAAATTATATCCAATCATATATAGACGATATACAATTATATCAAAATTATATATAATCCTATCTAATTATAGAAAATCTTTTTTCCTCGGGCACCTTCAATTGAATCTAGAATAATGGCTTGGTCTTTTTTGGGGAGTGAAATAGTATAAAATTATATCTCATGAGAAACATTTACACAAAATTCGACGGGATTCTCTTCTAAGATTTTAGATAATTTTATATAACAAGATACAATTATATATAATTGTATACAACTTTGTATAGTTGTATAGAATTCATGGTCTTGAAAGAGATTTCTGCAATTTCATGTAAGTACAGATATTTATCTATTTGTTATAAATTTTACAGGATTCAATATATTTTAATTTCTATAAGACTCTTTCTCTTTTCATCTAAGAATCTGTTTCTCCAATGATTAATAATCTTTTAATCTATAGTATTTTGCAGATAAAATAATAGGACCCATACAGGAAGCCCTAGAGTTGAACGACGGGGTCATGCCTGGGACATTATTGGGAAGCCCATCTTGGCAAACCTGTATTGCCCCATGCCCGGGCCATAACTGGGCAATCAGTCTTGACCATTCCAATGATTACCCAAGCTTGGGCCAAGACTGAATAACCTCGCGTTGGCCAAGCCTAGAGTCACCCTAACTTGAGCCAATACTGAATGACCTAACCTTGCCCGTTGAATGGTAACTCTAACTTGGGCCAAGATTGTGTAACAAATTAAAATATAATAATTTACAGTTGAATTTTTAATATTGATTATTTTAAACATTAAAATTTCAATAAAATATTAAAAATATACAGAACGACGTACAAAGTCTCAAGTAATTTAAGAACTTGACTTTTGCATTTTTTTTAATTTATAAACATTTGTAAAAAAGAGTTAATTTTTATCAAAACGCAATATTAAATAAAATAAATTATACAACTAATAAACCATCACATTCGTCACCATATAGATTTAGTTTATATGAATGATAAGATGTATATCAACTTATCGGTCGTACGGCGTTAGTTATCGGTCTGGCAAGCGTTATGCTCGGGTTCGAATCTCGGTTAGGGCAAATGCGAAGTTCACTTTATTTCTATAATTAGCGAAAGTTAGGTCTAAATTAAGAGTTAAGTAAAGTCTAAATTGGGTAAAGTCTAAATTGGGTAGAAATTTTCTGTAAGAGATGTAGAAATTTTATTCGAACGAATTTTAAGATAGCTCACCTCACAGGAGTTTGCGGGCGTGGGTGTTAACAATTAAAATTTTTAATTTCCAAGCTATAGCTCCTATAAACTCCAAATTTAGTAGAAATCTTCTATATATGATATAGAAATGATCTAAGAACGGATTTTACAACGATCGAATCAACTCCAATTATGATCGCGGGAGTAGGTGTTTAGAGATCATCTCAAAATGGATTTCAATGAAGTCTACTTCCGATAGGAATTGCAGGGGTGGGTGTTAAAATCTAAAATTTCCATTTTCAAACTGTAACTTTTAAAGATTCCGAATTCGGTGAGAATCTTCGTGTATGATGTCAAGTTCAGCTAAGAATGAATTTTATCAAATCGCAACCCCAAAAGGGATCGCGGGGGCGTAAATAATGAAAAATTTCCGTTCGTAAAATATAGCTCTTATAGACTCCAAATTTGGTAAGAATCTTCTATATATAATTTAGAAATAATTTAAGAGCGAATTTCATGACGAATCACCCCGAATAAGGATTGCGGGAGTGGGTGTTGACAAAAAAAAATCTTAATTTCCATAATAGCATCTAAACGCTGTAAATTTGATGGGAATCATCTCAAAACAGATTTCAGTAAATTCTACTCCTGACAGGGATTGCGGGGATGGGTGTTAGAATTTCAAATTTCCATTTCCAAACTGTAACTTCTACAAACTCGAAATTAGGTTGGAATCTTTTATTTGTCATGAGGAGATCATCTCAAAGCAGATTCCAAAGAATTCTACTTCCGATAGGGATCGCGGGGGTGGGTGTTAAAATCTAAAATTTTAATTTCCAAACTGTAACTTCTGCAGACTCTAAATTTGGTAGGAATTTTTGTGTACGATGTCAAGTTCAGCTGAGAATGGATTTTCTTGAATTCTAAACCCAAAAGGGATTGCGGGGGTGTTAACAATGAAAATCTCTCATTTCCAATCAATAGTTTCTATGGACTCGAAGTTTTGTTGGAATCTTTTATTTATAATGTAGAAATCATCTCGAATAGGATTTTACGAAATTCCTCCCCCACATAGGAGTGCGGGAGTGATAATTGTCAAAAAATTCATAATCTTCAAATACAGTTCCTACAGATATAAAATTTGATAGAATCTCAAGAGAAACAGGCAATTACCGGGATGGTCTCCAAGGTCAACGGATTAAATATTTTGCTTTCTTAATAATTATATTTTCTTCCAATAATCGTCTCTTTGGCAGCGGCGAAAAAGTCATTGTAAGGTTTTCAAAATTTAATATTACATGTAGCTATTCGGTCAACGGACTAAGAATTTTACATACATTTTATTTGTACTGATCACATGGCGGGAGTAACTATGACTCTCTTAAGGGAGTGAGGGCGAACTTAAGAGAACATAGTTAAGCAAACAATTCCCTTTCCGTGGGTCCCGCCATAAGTAAGGTAACATTGAAAGGCATCCCTCGATGCGTTACCCCAAACCAAGAATTGCCACTGCGCTTTCGGTTGTAGGTGTTACCAGCTCCTACAACTTAAATAAACCGGTCAGGAAAATACGGCAAAGCCTCGGATAGGTGACGCTCCCACGTTCGGTGGTCACCAAACTCTTTCGACCGTTCGACGGAGCGCCAGAGTAGCCAACCGCGTTTCTCCGAACGAGCTGCTATCTGACGCTCCCGTCCATCGCCGGCCCGCGAATTCGGCATCGCGATCGCGTTCGTGTAAGCTCGCGGAAGCATTACGTATAGAACAGCTAATGCCTCTAGCTACGTGACCCTGTTTGGTTAAACTCACGCGATTGAACTTAGAAGAGGTAAATCCAAGTAGAAGGGGGGTTTCCGAATCTTACTCGCGAAGCATCGACCGGCGAAGATGCCTAGGGACGACTAAAAACACCCTCAGAGGGTCCGCGAACTCGGCAAACTTAGATGGGCTCGCGCCGGGCGTTAGGTCAAATCGAAAGTCTCCGCACGCGACCCGGGGAATGGGGGTTGAAGGTTTTCGAGTTTTGCAGGCGAATTTGCGGAACGACAAAGCTGGGACTCTGGAGGCGAGTCAGTTGTGGGAGGAAAAACGTATTGATGTTCTCCTTCTACAAGAGCCATACGCAGCACATAGTAATAATAGTTTCAAAATACCTGGGTTCGGTTGTGGCATACAAGTTGCTGCCGAAACCAGGTCTAGGCCATATGCGGCCATTTGCTTAACAAATCCTAAATACCAGTTGCTGGTTTTATCACAACAGTACAACCCACTGCGTATGCGCTCAGATCATGGGACCTGACACATCGTTCTTGGTAGTCTCGGCATACTTCCAGTACAAAGACGAAATAGACATGCATTTAAAGCACTTAGAGAAAGTGGTCCGAGCACTGAGAGGGAAACGGGTATTAATATCAATGGACGCGAACGCGAAATCCGAGAGATGGGGATCCGAGACTGACGACGCGCGTGGCGAAAAGTTAGAGCAATTTATTGACGCACACGAGTTAGAGATAATCAACAACGCGAGGGAGGGTCCGACGTTTGAATCAACTAACGGGAGTTCGTATATCGATGTGACACTCGTCACGCCTAAACTCGCGAGTAGCATTCTTAGCTGGTCCATAAAGAGAAGTTGGGTGCAGAATACTGACCACTACCCGATCAAGATCACTCTAGGAGCTAAGTCAGGGGAGAAGGATGGCGCACAGGCAGACCCCAAGAGGTTCAACTTAACGTTGGCCAATTGGGAAAAGTTTGACGAAATCCTTTTCTCGTGTGCGTGCACAAACCTTGATGGCCTTGGAGTGGAATCGGTTGAAGACGTGGAAAAGTATGCTTCTGCACTCGGCAAATCAATCTTAGAAGCTTGCGAAGCCGCGATTCCGCGTAGGAAAACCCATGTAAAATCATACCCATGGTGGACCAGGAAATTAACACGCGCGAAGAAGCTGGTGAAGAAAGCCAGACGGGTATATCAAAGGGAAAGGGACAATTTAGTTAAAAATACCCTAAGCGTCAAATACAGAACACTACGGAAACAATACTCGACAGACATAAAGCGGACGAGGGAAAGCAGCTGGCGGGACTTCGTTACGAAGAAAGGTAATCAAGAAAAGTGGGGTCCTATTTACAGAACCTGCGCAGAAAGAGTTAGAGTAAAAAGTGCAATGCGCACGCTAAATCGTAACGGAGCATCCACGGAAAACTTTAAGGAAACAGCCAGGTGTTTTCTCGAGACGCATATTGTAGACGATGACCAGGACAACGAAACCCCCGATCAGGAAAAGATTAGAGCCAACACAATTTTACTACCTGACACCGCGGACTCCGAACCGTTCACCCCGCGCGAACTGGACAAGGTCTTAAAAACACTGAAAAACAAGAAGGCCCCGGGGCCGGACTTAATAGAAAACGAGGTCGTTAAACGCGCAGGGGTTATCCTTCGCGAACAGTTTTTAGAGCTATATAATGCTTGCTTGGCGCTAGGAGCATTCCCAAAAGAGTGGAAGAAGGGGGCAATCATAATGTTAGTTAAAAGCACCGACAAAAACGCAAATGACCCTAAATCTTATCGGCCAATTTGCCTCCTTTCGGGTTTAGGTAAGGTGTTCGAGAAGCTCATCAAAGAGCGACTTACCACCACAGTCTTAGCGGAGGGGAACATTTCGAGCCGACAGTTTGGCTTCACAGCCAAAAAGTCGACGGAAGATGCAATAGTGGAGATGCGCCGATTGGTAGACTCTTCAGAAAAGAGACTGGTGGTCGGACTTCTCTTCGATATCTCTGGCGCTTTTGACAACGTGTGGTGGCCGTTAGTACTCGAGGGCCTCAAGGCCAGAGGCTGCCCTAGCAACATTTACGCGGTAATTCGGAATTACTTTGAGGACAGATCGGTCGCGCTGTCATGGGGTTTTGGTAGCGAATCGAAAACGCCGACGCGAGGGTGCCCGCAAGGATCAGTGCTGGGACCATTATTTTGGAACATCATGTTCGACGATCTCCTTAAGAGACTCGAACTGACAGAACACGGGAATAAATTTGTTGCGTTTGCTGACGATTTGCTCGTCTTAGTAGAAGGCTCTTCGAGAAAAGAAATAGAGCATAATAGTCAAATAGTAGTAGATAAGATACTGGAATGGTGCTGTTCCGCAAAGCTCGAGCTGTCGAAGTCGAAGACTGAAGTCATCTTCCTCAAGAACGAATTTGTACATCGCGGTCCACGTAAGGACAAAAAGAGCCCGTACTTCTATGAAGCAAAAGGACGACAGAGAAAGCCCAAATACGATAACAAACCGCCAAAAATAATAATAGGAGACTCCAAAGTCAAATTCAAATCGAGCGTTAGATACTTATGGGTACACTTCGACGAGGGCCTCAAAGTGAAAAATCACATTAAAACAAGGCGCGCAAAACTAAGTAGGGTATTCGGGCGCATGCGGCGTATTGCGCGGGCAGAATGGGGATTGCGATACCCAGCTATGTCCACCATATACAAGGGTTTCTTTATGCCTGTCGTCACATATGCGGCGGCAGCTTGGAGTGACCGTTGCGATAGGGAGGACTGGAGACATCTTCGAGCACTTCAGCGTCAAGCGCTAATAATAACAACTACTGCCTACAGGACAGTTTCGCTTGAAGGGATTTGCGTAGTCACGGGGGCAGTGCCCATTCAGCTCGTAATAGACGAACGGTGCGCGCGATACAGCCTCCGTATCGGCAAACAGGCTACCCTTAGAAACGTCACCGTGCAGCCAGATGCGGAGGATCGCCTTGTCACCCTTAGAACTGAAACCATACGTCGGTGGCAAGAACAATGGGATACATTAGAGAACGGCCGCGAAACTAACGTCTTCTTTCCAGACGTAGCAGAGCGTCTAACAAACAAATGGATCAGCTCTAACTTCTGGCTGACCCAAATCCTAACCGGCCACGGTTGCTTTAGAGAATACCAATACAAGTACGAACATACGGATAGTAGATTCTGCGACGAGTGTAGGGAGAATGGGTTAGGAGAAAGGGTCGACAACGTGGAGCACTTAATGCTTGAATGCCATGAGTACGAGCCTCAACGTGAGGTGTTCAAGGACATATGGGGTGGGAACGCGGAGTGGGCGAGCGTTGCGCGTGCGATTGCCACATCCCAAAGTAACTTTAAGCTTTTAAAAGGTTTCAGTAAAGTAGTAATGTGCTGCAAACTCCAAACCCAGCCAGCTAATGAAAACGCGACTAGGGACGAGACTCAACAGACATCCACCTAGGTAGAGTCGGAGCGCCTAGGCACAAGCGATATGCTCCACACAATTTTGAGGACAGTATAAAGCTTTGGATGACTGACGTAGAATAAGCTAGGGAAAATGACCACAAATAACACAAGTGCCCGGGCACCCTACACACGCAAACACTTACACGTAAAATCAGACGTTACACACAACACATCACACAAACAACATGGTCTTCAATCGACTCCGCCTCCCCGTGGTCCCCGCTGGATACTGCTCGTATCCTGTAGGTACATCTCGATGTGCCTACAGGGAATGAGTTGCCAGAGGAGTCGATGAGAGTTGCACACACTTACAATTATACGCAACTCTTGCAGCTGTTCAATGAATGTGTATAAACACAAGAGAACGGCGGTTTTTCCTTGTCCGCGAACTGGGATGTGTTCTCGTTATGGTGGGAGTAGGACAAATATACGTGCGTGTATAGCTCTTTTGAGCCCAGGAAACGGCCTCTTCGGAGGTAGGCGAAAGCCTCGCCATATATTCTTCTTGTACTGATCACATAACCGATAAATTGTTCTTATTACGGGATCGCAGGAATGTAACAGATTGAAATCAATGCATGTTCTAAACACTTGAGATATGGAAAAGAAATTTGGCTACTTGTTATGAGAAAATTCGTAAAAACCATGGACAAATAATTTTCGATGAATAATTGATGTCACGGAGGAATTTTTAATTAAAGGCAAAATTAAGCGCACTTTAAGCTAGGAAAATTTCAACCATAATTATGAGACCTGCAATTACTTAAACTGAAACTTTCAATGCTCATTTCAAATTTTTTTTTTCGTGTCAATTAATATTCATTTTTGGAAGAAAGACACAGGAATGTTATAGTGATTGCATATTGAAAGTTACAATGAATTTTAGCTAGAATAGTCACATGGATAAAAAATACAGGCCAATCCGATGGAATTTGGAATCTATTCAAGTCAAAACAATACTCCAATTAAATTTCAAGTCTATATCTAAAAATACAATTCTATAAAGTGCCCAGCGGAACAGGTGGGTAACAGCTAGTTCTAAATATATTTTATAATCTACTTCTTTTAGTAAATTCTATGGCAGTGAATAAGCCTGGGCTTGCTTTGGCTTAAAAACTTGGGCCAGTCTTGGTTATAATGGTTGGGCCAATCTTGGCAACCAAGCTTGGCACCCTGTTATCACTCCAGACTTCTACCAAGGCTGGGCCAAAGCGGATTTACAAGCATGGGCCAGAGATAGACAGCATTGTGCCAAGCGTGGCCCAGATTTCGCCCCGTCGTATTTTCCTGTATGGGGAACTGTATTAATTTACAAAAAAATTGAATTTCATAAAAATTAATAGTTTTGTCAAGTTTAGAAATTGTTACCCAGACCCTCCAGCAATATATAGCTCCATATATTAAACAAATAAATCCATCAAAATTTGAGCTTTTAATTCTGATTATACATCTATTATTTTCTTAATTTTAAAGTAATTATAAATTTTAAAGCAACGGAATACCTTCAAAATTTCTTAGAATCATTTCTGCGATTTTATGTATACTGAGACACGACAAAATGTCCCGATTTTATCAACTTAGCGAATTACCACCCGAAATTTTCGTTACCGACACTCGCTAAATTAATGTGTAGCCCCCGTGACGTCACAGGGCGACACGAGGAGGGGAAAATTAGTTACGAACCTCAAAACTTGAGTGGTGATCGACTTCGATCTATCCCCCGGTGTCAACCACCACGTTAGATATTTCTTAGTCAAATTTAACATACCACTATTACCACTATTAGGTGATTACTCACCAAAACTTACTAAAATTCATAAAAGTTTATTATTAATTATACTAATTAATCTAATATTCTCTATTACTACTATTAGGTGACTATTCGCCATAATTTATCACTAATTCACTATTATATTTCTAATATTAAGTAATATTCATTCTACTGTTACAAGTATTCTATTTCATTGTTAAGTTGCGTTACCGAAATATCACAAGTTTATATTAAAAGTGCTTATTTTGTGTAATAAAGTTAAGTTTATTGTTTTCACCGATATACACTATTACTAAACTACCACTATGCACCTCTCTCAACTACTTCTATTCAATTAAAAGGGTCAATCAAGGACGCAGAATAATCACCGCAGTTAATATTGTAAGTAAGTAAAATAAGTTAACTGGCACGCGTGAGAACTTCTGTCCAGAATTAATAAAGTAATTCAAAACCAAAGACATTCATTTGTTCACGGAAGCGGAATATTCCATTATTTTCTGATCCGCGAGGTTTAATGGTCTAATGAATTAAATTTTTTAAACAAAACAGAAATTTAGTGTTTCAATACATAGATAATTTTATAAATCTACATATAGATATCATTATATATATAATGAAAATGGTCTTTGTTTGAGGCTCAATCACGTCTAAATCACTGATCGTATCGACATGAAACTACAACCATTCGATGCGAAATTTTCCCTAGATGGTTTCCCGGGAAAAAATCTGCATGCATGACCATGCTTAACCAAGCATAAATCAAGCATGATCATGCATGAATCATGGATGATCGTGCCTGATCAAGCATGATTCAAGCAAGGTCCTACTCAATCATACATCTTAATACTGGGTGATCATAAACGATCCTGCGTGACTTTGCATGATCCATACCCAATCATGCTCGAGTATACCCGACTGTGTACAATCGAACTGAAAGGTCGTGCATGAGCTTGCATAATAAGCATGTGCATGTAAGAAACTACATAATTCATGCTTGACCAAGTCTAATCGTGCACGATAACTTTCAACGCAGCTAAACTTATCATGCGTGACTATGCACGGTCTTGAATAGACATGTACAATTATTCTTCGTCAAGGTTGACCATACATGACCACCTGTGAGTGGCCATAATGATCAAGCTCGAGCCTGCTTGACCGTGCGTGACTTTGTATGATCAATCATGATTGGACTTCACCAAGCTGGGCCATGTACTTTTAGTTTTTACATTGCTTCAATGATCATGTAAGGGCTTACATGATTCCCCATGATTTTGCATTATCATGCATTAGTCATACATGGTTCTTAAAGTTATATTTTGACACCGTAATTTTGAAGACACATGGTCATTTACAATCATGCATGACTATAGTACATATATGTACAGTAATGACTTGAACATTACGGTCAAAATATAACTAGTCTAGTCACTCACGGTTAAGCAGGCTCGAGCTTGATCATTCTGGCCACTCACAGGTGGTCATGTATGGTTAACTTTGGCGAAGAATCATTGTACATGTCTATTCAAGACCGTGCATAATCATGCATGATAAGTTTAGCTGCGTTGAAAGTTATCGTGCATGATTAGACTTTGTCAAGCATGAATTATGTAGTTTCTTACATGCACATGCTTTATTATGCAAGCTCATGCACGACCTTTCAGTTCAATTGTACACACCGGGCATACTCAAGCATGATTGTGTATGAATCATGCAAGGTCACACAGGATCGTTTATGATCACCCAGTATTAAGATGTATGATTGAGTAAGACCTTGCATGAATCATGCTTGACCAGGCACGATTATCCATGGTTCATGCATGATCATGCTTGATTCATGCTTGGTTAAGCATGGTTATGCAGGCAGTTTTTTTCCTGGAATAATCATAATAGAGTATGCATTGACAACGTTAATTAAATGACAATAAAAATGCATTTATAAGTAAAATAGTCAAGTCATTTTGTTATGGTTCATTATTTATAATTTATTTACTTTACATTTCTCATAAAAAAAAAAAAAAAAAAAACAAATTTTAATTAAATTAAATTATCAATTTCTCAAAATGTATTTTTTAATAATTTCAAATCATCACATACAAAGTCCTTTACTCGCAATACATGATTTATGGCTTTAATTTGATTTACAGTTACAAAGATTAATTTTTTACTCTCAATTATTGGTATTATATGATTAATTTTCAATCATTCTGAATTACCAAAGAATCTTTTTTCTTCAATTATAAATTTTTCTAAAACGAAACATACAATACCTTCCACTGCTACAAAAAATTTTATTGATCCATAAGTTACCGAATTGTTAAATAAAATTAATTTCACTGTAAAGCTATTTGTTTTAATTGTTTTATAAAGCTCAGAAGTAAATAACTCCCGATTAATTTCAACTTTACTATAAATTTTTAAATTCATTGAATCCAAACCAATTGATTCAATCAAGTTAAGCTCATTATCATTCAACTCAACATCAACGATTTGTCCCAAGAGCTTATTTGTCGAGGACTGACATGATGGATTCACTTCATTGTTGACCTGAACTCGATTTTTTAAAACTTGGATCCCTTCAATAATTTTCAGATGATTCATTATTTCTTGACCCAAGTGCTTTGTTCCGTGAGTATTATGAGTCAAAAAACCATTAAAATTTTCAAAAGAAAATGCTGATGTATGGTTCAAAGGGCCCCTTCTTTCTACTATTAGCGGATAACGTATAAGTTGATGAAGATTATAACTTAATTCACGATCACTGTACAGAATTTCAGTTTGTTTTACAAATTCTGTTAATAGTTCCTTTGCTTTTATTATATCTTATTTTGTAATTTGATCTTGGAGTAACATATATAGTCCTTTAACAAAAAGCAGCCAATGTTCCAAATATTTTTGTGGTAGACAATGTTCCAAGACTGGAAGTGAGTAAAATAAGATAAAATAATAGTATTCTGAGGCTTTATACAATTTAAAGTCTGATAAGCTTCTTGGCATTCTGTTGATGAAATGTGGTGGTCGAATTCCCAATAAATCGTTATCAATTGCAGCACAACAATTTTTTAAATTCCAAGGGCCTTTTTTATTAACATAGATCTCAGTAAATTGCCGTCCTACACCAAGTAACGCCGAGTGCATATATTCTGGTAGCAAACAGGTTCCGAGATCGATAAGAGGTAACTTAGAAACAACAGTATGTCCTTTAACACCTTTAACATGACATTTACCGTCAGAAGCAACTGCTTTTAGTGCTTATTTTTTCATTCTTCGTCCTTGTCTCAATCTAGCACCTTCTTCAATGAAAGGATACGTACTCTTATTTCTCTTTCCTTCGATTGCTTTGCACTTTTTCATTGATAGCTCACAAATATTACAGCCAAATTTTCCATTGAAATTTTGGATAATTTGAATTAACGCTCTCGCCGAAGCATCAGCAATTATAAGTGGAGCAACAACTTTTGAAACAATTTCATTACCGGCTCTAGGATTAGTCCATTTAATACCTTCGTTGTAATAATTTTTTAATTTATCTCAAAATGGTTTCAAAAACGTATTCATCGTCAACTTACATTTTTTGTCACACCAAAGTCCAATAGGAGTAATGAAATTACTTCTCAAATTTTCTGGTAGCTCAGCTATAGTAATCATCAGTGGCCAACAATTGGTTTTGGAGCTTTTGCTTAAAGAAATATCATCTGTATTTAAAATAAATGTAAGATCGTATACTCCACGATCATCTCTGGAATTTATTCTTCGATATTCTGAGCCGTCAGTGATATCAGTAATGACATTATTTTCATTACTAATACTAGGCGATTGTAATTTTTCAGCCAATTTCAACTCTTCAAAAAAAAATTCAATAACTTGTCCAATATCTCTTTCAAAAAAGTGAAATATTTGCTTTTTCTTGGCTCCACATGAATTACACTTTTCAATTTCACCATCAATTCCGAGATAAGATGAACAGTTTTCACAATAATAATGCTTTATTATAGTAACTGATGGCGTTAAATCGGTAGCATAATTGAATAATTTAAATACAGAATGAGGTAAGTTGTTAGAAATTGGTAGCATTTTATGAAGCATAAGTAGAATAGCTGTTAAACAAGACTTAGTAACTCAATGTTGAATGTACAATTCTAAAAGCATTAGAACACTTTCATCCGTTGTTAACGAACAATTTTGGTATAAATACTCCAGTATACCATTATTATTGTTGATGATTAGGTCCTGAGTCTCTGCGTTCTCTGTAATTTCAATAGAATCACTTGATTCGCTGGTCTCACTATCGGAACCACCATCTTCACTCCCGTTGCTGTCATCAGGATCTCGATTGCTATCATCATCTTCAATATCATCATCCGAGCTGAGATCACTTAATGCAATATCATTATCTTCATCGTAGTTTATATTATTTTCACAGTATCTTTTATTCAAATTCATACCATCTTCTGATAGATTTTCCAATTTTCTTTTAGTGTAATTATAACAGGTTCTCAAAGGAATCTATAAAAATATAATTCATTAGCATTCATAAATATTCATTGAAAAGAATTATTATTGATAATTATTAATAATAATTTATCAATAATATTGGAGTATTTGGTTATAGTAAGTATTGTACATAAGAATGTAAATAATATCTATATTTACCTGTGCATTTTCATCCAACATCCAAGACTTATATTTCTTACGTAACATATTATTAGTCACTTTGTATTTGTTAGTATGTTTAGTAAATAACAAGTATTTTTTTGTATTTAATTAAAAATGAAAAATAAAAGTTATTATGCTTTTGATTATAGTGACAAATATTTTAATAAAATGATGACTGTGTAAATCTGTTTTACCGCTTGAATATAAAGGTAGGGAGGGTAGGGGAAGTATTCTTACTGTCTCTCGCTTTCCACTCACGCGGTAGCCGCCAAAATTCCGGCATACATTTTTTCCTCGGTGCGTCGATTTTTATTTTGTATTCATTCTCTTATGAATATTTATTATTCATCTTTATTATATTTAATACGATCTATCTAATATATAAAATTCTCGTGTCACAGTTTTCGTTGCCATACTCCTCCTAAACGGCTTGACCGATTTTGATGAAATTTTTTGTGCTTATCCAATATCTATGAGAATCGGCCAACATCTATTTTTCATCCCCCTAAATGTTAGGGGTAGTCCACCCCTAAATTTTTTTTTTATTTTTTAGACAAAATTTTTAATTTCTATTTTTTTATGATACAACATACAAAAATACATACAATCCTCAATTTTCACCCTTCTACGATCAACCCTTATTTTTTAACAGCCATTTTAGTAATTTAATCATTTTTCCTCTCCGGTCGAAAACTGATCAATCGTCATTTAATTAGTTATCCCCGCCAGAAGTCTACAGGTGTCACTTCTGACCCAGTAAACAGCACGGAGTAGGGATAAGAACGAAGCCGGTCTCCTTTCTTTCTCACTCCCTACACAGTTGTCGGCCATCATTATTGTTTATGCATCAAGTGTAGTAGTAACGTTGACAATTATTATTTTGCTATCTCAGTGTAACTCTCATATTAACTTTTAATCATTCCTATTTTATCAATAATAATTAAATTATCAATTTTGAGTGTATTTTGCACGATTAGTTAATCAAGTGATTTTATAACCTCAAAAGTACTCAACACGTGACACGAGCTTCCAATAACAACGGATTTTGTGTTGTAAGTATACTTTTTTTTATTTATATCGAAAATGTTGTTGATCTTATAAAAATGTAATTTTAATTTAATTTTATTAAAAAAATGTAATTGAACAATTAAGATTTTCATAGTTTCCAAAAAATCAATCATTATGAATCTTTATTTTGAAATGTCAATGGAAATATTGGTTGTATGAAAAAATTATAAGAGACAATGTTTTCATAAAATTTAATTTTTTACTTTTGTTGGAAAAATTTTTCCATAAAACTTATATTTTTGTTATAATTTCATAAATTAAAACTAATCATTTCAAAACTGCGGCAAAAATCCTGGCCCTAATTATACTTTTAACATTTTTCATCATTAAATAATTTCATTAATTCTATTTATGTATGTTTTGTACAGTGAGCAATGCCAAGAAAACGCAAAGGGGCTGATTTGAGCCGCAGTACAAGTAAAGCTCGAAACTTGCGAAATAGCAGATCCGAAAGAACAGAAGAACAAATCCAGCAACAAAATACTGATGCACGTGTCAGAATGGCGCAATTGCATCAAGAAGAGCCAGAAGATACACGAGCTGAACGCAATGAAGTCAGAAGATTAGAACAACGACAATCACGCCGTTTCACAGTCAATAGACGAAGAACAAATGACCAACAACGACAACAGGTACATCGAGCATTTATATCTGATTCATTCCTGCGTCTAGCATTCCAGTATGAGCCCGATATTGAATATTATGCTCATTCAAAAGTGGTAATTGGTGCTATGGACAAGGAATGTCCGCATTGTCATGCTCTGAAATTCAAAAATGAGCCAGCTGGGATGTGTTGCGCGTCAGGAAAAGTGCAACTACCTGAAATTGAAACACCACCTGAACCATTGAACGGCTTACTTATCGGCACGGATCCAGATTCTAACGTGTTCCTGAAGTCAATTCGAAGATTCAATTCATGCTTTCAAATGACATCGTTCGGAGCAACAGAAATAGTTCGAAATACTAATGCAAATGGTCAACAATTCAATTCTACATTCAAAATCAGAGGCCAAGTTTATCATAAAATGGGCTCACTGCTGCCAATGCCAAACGAACCACATAAATTCTTACAAATCTACTTTTATGGGTGGCGAGGATTCCGGAAGCGCACTTGCCAATCGCGTGAATGCACGTTGTGATTATAATAACCTTGATTCATTTTATGCCAGGTGCATCGTCAGCGAGCTAGATGCTCTTTTGAACGAGCACAACGAGTTGTTGAAAATATTCAAATCACATATGCACCAATTACAAAGCGATAATCACGCTATCGTCATTAATCCTGATAAAACACCAGCTGGAGAGCATATTCGTAGATTCAATGCACCCGTTGTTGATGATGTTGCTGGAATCATGGTTGGCGATTGTACAGCTGCACGAGAAATTGTGATTCGTAGAAGAAATAATAATCTTCCAGTTCATTGCTGACACACATCGTTCATATGACGCTCTCCAATATCCGCTAATATTCTGGAAGGGACAAGACGGATATTGCATAAACATAAAACAACGAGATCCCGTATCAGGTACTTCATTGATTATTAATTTGATCATTAATCATTTAACAAAACAATTAAATTATTGAACGTAATAAATTTAAATTAATTTTTATGAACAAATATTACAGGAGCTGAAACAAACAAGAACGTTAGCTCAAAGGATTATTATGCGTACCGATTAATGATTAGACGTGGCCTGGACAACGTCATTTTACGATGTCGTGAGCTTTGTCAACAATTCATGGTCGACATGTACGCGAAGATTGAGAGCGAACGACTACGATACTTACGATATAATCAACAAAAGCTGCGCGCGGAAGAGTACATTCATTTGCGAGACGCTATCAACAACAACGCCGACGTCGCCGAAATTGGTAACCATGTCATTTTACCATCATCGTACGTAGGCAGTCCACGTCATATGCAAGAATATATACAGGATGCTCTGACTTTCGTGCGCGAATATGGACGACCATGTTTATTTATCACGTTCACATGTAATCCAAAATGGCCAGAGATTACATCTTTGCTACTGCCTGGCCAAAATGCAATACATCGCCATGACATTACAGCACGTGTGTTCAGACAAAAGTTGAAGTCTTTAATAAGTTTCATTACTAAATCACATGTATTTGGTCCCACACGTTGCTGGATGTATTCGGTTGAGTGGCAAAAGCGAGGATTACCTCATGCACACATTTTGGTTTGGTTCATCGACAAAATCCGTCCTGAAGAAATCGATAGTATCATTTCTGCGGAAATTCCAGATCCATCCACTGACCAACTGCTGTTTGATATTGTTACAACAAACATGATTCATGGTCCATGTGGTACTCTTAATAGTTCATCGCCTTGCATGGCTGATGGAAAATGTACTAAAAATTTCCCTAAAGATTTTACCAATGATACGGTCACAAATGTCGACGGATACCCAATATATCGTCGAAGAAATCCTGAAAATGGCGGACAATCATTTATTAAAAATATCATCAACACAGACATTGATATTGACAATCGTTGGGTGGTGCCATATTCGCCTCTGCTGAGCAAGACATATAATGCTCATATTAATGTTGAGTTCTGCAGTTCTGTGAAGAGCATCAAATACATTTGCAAGTATGTCCATAAAGGCAGTGATATGGCTGTGTTTAGAGTGGAAAATACTAATGTGAATGCTCCTCCAGTGAATAAAAACGATGAAATAACGCTCTACCAAATTGGTCGGTACATCAGCTCCAATGAAGCTGCTTGGCGTATCTTTGGTTTTCCAATTCATGAACGGGATCCAGCAGTTGTTCAGTTAGCCATCCATCTTGAAAACGGTCAGCGTGTATTTTTCACGAACGAGACAGCGATTGATCGTGCAATAAATCCACCTAAAACTACACTCACTGCAGTTTTGCAATTGTGTAATCGTGCGGATGATTTTGGTGCCTTTGCACGAACATTACTCTATTCACAAGTACCACGCTATTTCACATGGACTCAAACAAAACATGGATGCCCCGCAAGCAAGGCTCACCAGTTGCTGCATGTCTCAATTTATTTAAATCAAACGCCTTGGGGCGATTATTTACAGTCAATCCAAGACACACGGAGTGCTTTTATCTTCGACTGTTGTTGGTTAATGTTACTGGCCCATTATCATTTCAAGATATACGTAAAGTGAATGGGCAACAATATCCAACGTATAAAGATGCATGCCTTGCACTCGGCTTGCTGGAAGACGACAACCAGTGGGAATGCATGCTTGCTGAAGCTGCATTGAACTGTACAGCAATACAAATTCGTCTACTATTCGCTATAGTGTTGACTACATGTTTCCCAGCCCGAGCACAGATATTATGGGAAAATCACAAAGATTCAATGACTGATGATATATTGCATCAACATCGTATACGGTGCCACGATCTAACCATAACATTCAGCGACGAAATGTACAATGAAGCATTGATTGCTATTGAGGATCTTTTCCATTGTCATTGCCAACTTACCACTTAGTAATTTCGGTATGAATTCGCCAAATCGAACTGCATCTGATTTAATGAATACTGAAATGAATCGTGAACTGCAGTACAGTACTGTAGAAATGGCAGCGATTGTTGCCCGCAATGTCCCACTAATGAATGAGGAACAAAGAACCATTTATGATCGCATTATGCTCGCAGTTTCAGCTGGACAAGGTGGGTTCTTCTTTTGGATGCACCGGGTGGAACTGGCAAAACATTCGTTATTTCGCTAATTCTTGCTGAAATACGATCAAATAATGGCATCGCATTGGCCGTTGCATCATCGGGCATTGCAGCAACTTTATTGGATGGAGGTAGAACAGCTCATTCAGTATTTAAGCTGCCACTAAATATTCAGAATAACCCTGACGCAGTATGCAACATTAAGAAACAATCGTCCATGGCCACTGTGCTGAAACGGTGTAAAATTATTATTTGGGATGAATGTACTATGGCACACAAACATTCACTTGAGGCGTTGAACAGGACATTGAAAGATATTAAAAACAGTGACAAACTATTTGGCGGAACTCTGTTGGTCCTTTCAGGTGATTTCAGACAAACACTTCCAGTCATTCCACGTTCAACATACGCTGATGAGATCAACGCTTGCTTAAAATCATCTCCATTGTGGCGTAATGTTGAAAAATTACAGCTAAAAATAAATATGCGCGTTCAAATGCTTCAAGATCCATCCGCTGAAACATTTTCAAAACAACTCTTAGATATCGGTGATGGAAAAGTTGCTATAGATGAAACTGGATACGTAAAATTACCGACCGATTTCTGCACAATCGCTGATTCGCAAGATACTCTCATTGAACAAATATTTCCCGATGTACACACAGTACATAAATCATGAGTGGCTTGCAGAAAGAGCGATTTTAGCGGCAAAAAATGTAGACGTTGACAATTTAAATCTGAAGATACAAATGTTGTTGCCAGGGAACTTGGTATCATATAAATCTATTGATACAGTTTGCGACGACAGCGAAGCAGTAAATTTTCCCACAGAGTTTTTGAACTCACTGGATTTGCCAGGCATGCCACCGCATAATTTACAATTAAAGGTTGGATCTCCAATTATCTTGCTTCGTAATTTGAACCCGCCCCGGCTGTGCAACGGTACGCGATTAGTCATTCAAAAATTAATGAAAACGTGATCGAAGCCAGGATTTTAAATGGCAAGTTCAGAGGTGAAAATATACTCATACCACGGATTCCTATTATACCTACAGATGTGCCAATTCAATTCAAACGTATTCAGTTTCCGATTAGATTGGCATTTGCAATGACTATCAACAAATCCCAAGGTCAAACGATATCTGTTTGTGGATTAGATTTGAGAACACCATGTTTTTCACACGGACAATTATACGTGGCATGCTCTCGAGTGGGTAAACCATCCAGTTTGTTTGTGTTAGCTAAAGATGGACTAACAAAAAATATTGTTCACGCTACAGCATTAAGAGATTGATATTGTTTAATAGTGTTACTGTCGTAATTGTTTAATTAATGATATATAATTTTAAGGAATAAATTATAATAACTTAAAAATAATGTTTGCCTTTTGTTATTTTTATATTCCCTCATCGTTCACAGCGCTCCATGCTTATTTCACGCATATACCACATTCTTACATACATACAATATACACATTCTAACATACATACATACTTACAATAAGTAAGCTATTTTTTGTCTACACTAGAAATTACTAGGAAATTATTTATATGTGTTGCGTAATTATCAAGTATTCGCGCCAGAACACTTGGTAACTTCGCAATCTACTACACCAGAGGTGCTGCTACGGACGCGCCCTCTGATTCTCGGGATTCAGCTACGCGCCAATCCTTTATTATTAGCCTCCACGTGCTCCAGCTCAATGATCCAATTGTGAAAATCAATTAAGCTCAATCCACGCTCTGATTCAAGTCACAAGGCCAATCATCGACAATTATTCAGTTTGGCAACTCAGGTATTCATTAGAGTATTTATTGATCGAATTTATATTAAATTATAATCCGGTTGACATCATGCATATTCTAACCTCGTGCTGGCTTCTCCATGCCGAGTGTTATTTTCCACTTTTAGAAATCCATCTACATTTTGCATTCATACAATAATTAATATTTATACTCTGCAATCACAAGGAATTAAATAAAATTCATTAACATTCCATTGATCTAATGACTCATCAATTTAACAATCGATAATTAGTTAGTCATCCCTGGCTAAGGTGATATCATCACCAACCCAGCCAGGTATGCCCATAATCTCTAATTACTTTCAATTATCATACTTGTGATTGCAAAGTAGTCAGTTCACGTTCAGACTTCACTCTGTTCATAACTCGGTTCATCACTCGGTTCATCACTCGGTTCATAACTCGGTTCATCACTCGGTTCATCACTCGGTTCATAACTCGGTTCATCGTTCGGTTCATTTATCGTTCAACAGTATTGTCGCGTCATCAAATAATACTGTGATATTACTGAATTAATTAGAATCAAGTGATCTAAACAATTATTAATAATAATCTATATTTGTGTATTAATAAACTCGATATCATCGCTCGTACCAATTATTGTCGCGTCATTAATAATTTTATTGTGATAAAATAATAACTCAACAAATTCATAAAATTAATTTACTCTGAGCTCGTCATCTGAATCTTGTTACAATTGATTTATTCACGCTCTTACTAATTTTATTAATATTTGTGTATGGTGCCAACATATTGATAACTCATCTGCAATTTATAATTACACCATTTTATATGCTTTACTAATAACTATTCATATTAATTAATTACATATTTAAAATAAATCACAAGGTTAATTCCACACTAGTTAATAAGAATCAAACGTGATCATTAAGTTATCTGTGATATTTTATAGAATAAATGATAAAACCACGAATGAGTGTCTAACTTTTTTCAACACCCAGATCCGGCATAAATAAATAATTAATGATAAAATAAAATTTACAATATGGCAAAACAACGTTTGCCGGGTCAGCTAGTCTATTAATAAAATACTATTTGACATATAAAATAGTTTTAAATAATTTATTAATTAAAGGTTTTAATTTCGTCGTAAAGTATTGCCAGATACATAACCTAGAAAAAATTGGCAGTTACTTTATCAAAACTACTTTTATTTGATCAATTTGATTTGTCACAATGTTTGTCATTAAATCGAAGGATTTAAAAACAAATGTTAATGTCGGAAATGAGGATATTGTTGGTGATCCGGCTTCTCTTAAAATTGAAGATGAAACAAAATTTTTTTATAAATCAAAAATTTACAGTGGCCGCGTCATTAAGATATCTGGTAAGTAGGATTTATTTATACAATTTACTCTCGTCGATATAAACTTTTAACTTTATGTTTAATTAATTTTCCTGATTATAAAAAATTTATCACGCTATAAATTTTAGATCCCAAACTAAAACGCAAGAGAGACAAAAAAAGAAGTTACTCTCCTTCGGATTATGATAAGAAATCCAACAAATCAAAGGAAAATGATAAACAAGCTAAGGTATAATCTCAAATTTATTCTATTAATTTTTATAAATTGAATTATTATTCGAGCGAATTTAGACGACAATGATGAATTTTTCTTATGAAAAAAAATTAAAAAAATAGATAGTTTTTTATAAAAAAAAAAAAAAAATACATAGAACGGAAATTATTGAAAAATATAAAAATGCACTTATAGACAATTTAAAAATCTCCAAGTGCATTTTTTCAAAAATTAAAAATTTTTAATTATTTTATTTATTTTTTTATGAATAAAAAATTTATTCTGTCTCATAGATTCACACTCGGGAAATTATTTGAATATCATTTTTACTTTTAATGATTTTGTTTATTAATTTTAAATATAGAAATCAAAAAAGTTAAAAAAAGATGAGTCCAGTTCATCTAGTGAAAACTCGGAAGATGATAGTAAATCTAAGAAAGATGAAGTGTCCGACATTAGTTCATTAGAAGATTCAACTGAAAATCTCGAAAAGCCAAAAAGTACTGGAAAGGTAGATAAACACTTTAGTCGTAGAGACGATTCATCCGATTATTCGGCCCTTAACAAGAAAAACTCTCTACCTAAAGAGGGAAAAAATACATCCTCAAAGACTCATTCGTCTTCGGCTAGTGGAAACTCTACACTGGAACGTACGAAAAATGATGGTAAGTTTATGAGCTGCTCTATTCTTTTAATTATTAGTAGTACTTAAACAAAAAAATAAATAATGAATATTTTAAATTTCATTGTTATAAAGAGCTAGATAACCATGGCAGGGAGTCAGGAGTTCAACAATCAAGTTTAGACAATGATGATCATCTCTTGGGCGTTGCGAGTGCCGATGTAAGAAATTCAAAGTTATAAAATATCTGATAAAATTCATTCAATCTTTCTCTCAATTTTTTATATTTATCTTCCTAGATGGTTCTGTTAAAAAATAACATTTACGTGAAAAAAACCGTGTTAGATACAGCAAAACGTACATCTTCTCAAGCATCGCACCTTGCACGACAACTATTAGAAGGGGTGATAAAAGCAGAAATCTTACAACGCAGCACTTTAACCGGAAAGGCAATGAGAGGGAAGAAAGATCCAAACGTTTTACCGTTGCATGCAGGTGCCAAAGATGCCATCGTTGGTAAGTGTCTTTTTCAGTAAATAAATTCGACACTGTTTAATTTTTTTATTTTTTCAATTTAGTATAAGATTTTGTAATTATAATTTAAACTTTACACAATTTAAGATAATGTTTCAGTAACAAAGTAAAAATATCATTTTTTGAAAGAAGAAAGTAATGTATCTAAGTAAATAGAATAATAAGAGCTTATTTCTTTTTTAGCGTATGCTCAAGAAATAGCTCGGGAAAAACATTGGACGGCTCAGGATGTTAAAACTATTGAGAAAAGTATAGGTCAGAAACTTACGGAAATCAGAAATGCACACAAGAAAAATCTGGAAATTCGTCAAGCTTAAAGATCAAAATATAAATTTATATCTCTATTATTGTCTTATTTATATTTTAGATCTTAAGTAATTGACGTTCTGACACATATCTGATTCATTTTAAATATTTGAAAAAAAAAGGAGTATTGGTTCTTCAGTAAGTAGATGAGTACTTGATGATAATTATTTATGATCTTAAGTACAAGCGCAATGATCTTAAAATGATCTAATATTACATTGTTTGTATTCTAGAATCTAGTTTGTAAGGACGTTTAAAAAATTGTTTTACTTTAAATTTAAGAAGAAAATAAGAAGAATCGGTTTAGGTTCGTTAGTTATGTTCAATACCACATGAATCAAATATTGATGCTTGGTACTAATCATAAATAATATCCACTGCAAGTACTATTATCTCAAATTGATCTTATATTGTATTGTTTTTTTATATTCTAAAATCCAGTTTTTGAAGTTGTTTAAAACATCGTTTTGCTTTTAATTTTGAAAAAAGAAAAAATTATCGACTTAAGTGTTTTATTTTCGTTGAATAGTTGACTTAGACACATATCTGGTTAGTTTTAAATATTTGAAAAAACAAAAAAAAATAAGAAGTATTGATTTTTTAGTTAGTAGATTGATGCTTGATGATATAATTATACGCACGATCTCAATAATAGCAAGTAGATTTATCTCAAATGGATCTTATTGTATTGTTTGTTTTCTAGAATCTAGTTTTAAAGATTTTTCAAGAAATTGTTTTATTTTTGGTTAAAAAAAAAAAAATAATGAGAAATATCGGGTTAAGTGCTTTGGTTTTGTTGAATATGATATGAATAAAATGTTGATACTTAATGATCATCTATGATCTTTACTACAAGTACTATGATATTAAAAATTAATCTTATTTTGTATTATTTGTATTCTAGAATCTAGTTTTTAGAACTGTTTGAAAAATTGTGTTAATTAAAAAAAAATAAGCATCAGCCAAAGTTCTTAAGAGGCGTCGAACATGATGACAGTAAAAATATTTATTTCGATGTGATCTCAATAACAATGCACGATTGAAAAAATAACTCAAACTTACTTAAAAAATAATTTTCATTTCACGTTGAATAATTTTTTAGTTAACAAGAAGAATGGTTATATAATGAACCAAAAACCTCTTTTTACTAGTGTGGAGCAACTGATTATAGCGTATCAATAAAAACTAGTTAAAAGACTACTTGTATGACGTGTGTTAGTTTTCAACAAAATATTTTATGTGTGTTGTAGATGTAATAAATTATTAGTTTATTAGTTTTATTAAATGCGTCTCATTAAAAAATTGATATATATCAATTTATATAAATAATCAATGTTACAATTTATCTGATGAGTATTTTTTAAAAGTAGCCTTGAATACTTAAATAAAGTTAGTCTTGAAATTGTTTTGTATGCGTTTTTTTATTGTGAACAAAGTATTTAATTTTAATTAAGTTTTGCAAGGTTCAATTTCTTCTCAACTACGAGCTAACATAGCCAGTCAAAAATGTCCCTGAATATATGCTAGACATGGAATACAACATGATTATGATTGATCAATTATGATCATGCTTTGTCATACATGATCACGCATGAGTATTTTCCAAACATGTAAATAAGCATGATCAAGACTGATTGAATATGATGATGCTTGGTCATGCACGACCAGTCATGAATATTCGCCAGACATGAAGAAGCATGACCATGACGGATTACGGATGATCATGCATGACCATTCAAGCTCATGTCTGGCAAATATACATGTATGATCATGCATGAAATTAACGCCTGATCGTACATGGTCATGCATGCAGATTTTTTCCCGGGTTATGACTTTTTATTTTTGAATTCCAACGTTCCTTCATTTTTTTATTGCTGTTTTACTTTTATAAATATTTGTCCCACTAATAAAAACAATAGACAAGCATTTTCTCTTGATTCTTTTGTTTTCATGGATTTCAACCGGGTATATTAGACGGATTATGTTCTTTTACATTCAGCTAAGAATCTACTCACACACTTCTACGCACCCACACGCTCACTCGAAGGATCATCGAAGGATTCCCATCTATATAGTCACTCATCACGAAATCTCGGGAACCATAGGACTTACAAACGTAAAATTTGGTAAAAATATTACTTTTGCTATGTAGAGGTAAGCTAAAAACGTATTTAAAGAAATTCTTACCTCAAAGGGGGTTGCGGGGGCGTTAAAAATAAAAAATTCCCGTTTTTAAACTATAGTCCCTATAGTCTCCAAATTTAGTAGGAATCTTCTGTAAGAGATATAAAAGTAGTCTATGAATGAATTTTACGATAGCTCACCCCATAGGGAGTTGCGGGGGTGGGTATTAACAATGAAAATTTTCAATTTTTAAGCCATAGCTCCTACAGACTCAAAATTTAGCTAGAGTTTTCTATATATGATGCAGAAATGACCTAAGAGAGGATTTTGCATTAACCCCCGCCAATAATGATTGCGGGGGTGGGTATTAGAATATTAAATTTCTATTTCCAAACTGTAACCTCTACAGACTCGAAATTTGGTAGGAATCTTTTATTTATAATGTAGAAATCTTCTCGAATAGGATCTTACGAAATTCCTCCTTCACATAGGAGTGTGGGGGTGTTAATTATAATTATCAAAAATTGATAATTATCAAAAAATTTATATTCTTCAAATACAGTTCCTACAGATATAAACTTTAAAAGAATCTCAAGAGAAACAGGAAATTACAGAGATGGCTTCCAAGGTCAACCGTTTTAAATATTATTCTTTCTTAATAATTGGATATCAGCTAAAAACGAATTTAGCGATAATTGTCTTCATATGTAGTTTACTCATAAATTTTATCGTAAATAATTTACTCGACAATAACTTTTGAACATCTGAAAAATCGGTTTTAGTAGCATATATTTTATTTAAAAAATTAATAAAATAAAACCCAAATAATAAATTCTTCGAGAAAGTTCCTTTGTCTTCTCACGGACTAGTCAAGCGTCGGTTGAATTGTACAACACAGTTAATTCGAACCCAAGATCAAACCTTACTACGCACTAACGAATATTGGCGTCCATTTTGAGCGCGCAACTTCTTGTCGAATATTTTACTCGATAATTTATTATGAACAATTGAATTATTATTAATAATATTATTTATTACAAGAAAATAATTATTTAATGTTATATTATTTTTTGAGAATTTATTTACTGAGATTTCGGCGCATTTAACTGATTTACCCGTGGATAATTTTTCGCTAATTTATTTTTATATTGGGATAAATTATTTAATAATTATTTATTTAATCGGAAAATTCCACGTGGTTATTTTTATATATTGAACTTAAGTTCTGGAATTTATTTTTAATAATTTAATTTCATCATTTTGATAAAATTCTTTAGAATTTATTTACCAGCGTGGATATTAAGTCCGGGAGTATTCAGTTAGAAATTTATGTCGAATATTCTTAAGAATTTATTTCAATGTTGATTATTAAATTTATGATTGATTTTGAATAAATTTATGCGTCGGATTTTAGTTCGGATTTTTGGGAATTGAATTATTAGTCGTAAAAATATTTTATAATTTAATTGCTAGCTAATGACTGAAATAATTAAGTAGAAATTTAATGTAATAATTTTCTGGAAATAATTTTCGTTAATAATTTTTATAAATAAAAGTAAAGTAAATTCAGAGTGTGTGTGTGCGGGTTATGTGTGTGAGATTTGTACGAGTAATGTGTGATAGAGAGTGTTAATATGGTTATAAGTATTGGTAGTCCTGTGGACTTAAAATCAAGTTAAAAGTGTGTGGAGTTAGTTTTGTTTAGTCGTCCGGTGGACTTGTAATTTTAAGTATAATTTTACTCAGGTGTGGGAGACCGTTCGTTCGAAAAAGCCCAATAGTTTTAGGCAGGTGTGGGAGACCGTTCGTTAGAAAAAGCCCTATTAATTTTAGGCAGGTGTGGGAGACCATTCGTTAGAAAAAGCCCAACTAGGTTAATCAGGTTGTAGGAGACCGTCCGTTAGAACATCCCAGCTAGTCATCGTACCGTCGTTTGGAAAGGTTTTGTTGTAAATATCGTTTGTCTCGCAGTTATTTCTCCGCGTCGCTAAATAATAACTCAATTATAGTGTGAGTGAGTGTGTGACTAAAGTTGTTAAATTGTTTTGTTAATAAATTTTTGGATCCATTGTTAAATAAAAATTTATTTATTTCATAGCACCTTCCTCCACTTTCTCTCCCTGTAGGATAAGCTCAGCTCTGGATCCGGTTCCAGGAACCGTGATTAAAAATCCTGGTGGCGCCCTTTTGTTCATTAATTTCGATTTCAATTCTATTGAGTTTATTGTTTTTGTTTAAATTTATAAAGGGGCCAATTGAGCGGTCAAAAACCTGTTACAAAGTCAAGGATTAAGTTTTACTGATTAGATCACTAATTTCCAGGAACAAGAGAGTGGTCTTATCAAATGTGTGTTCAGCAATTCTCCACTACGTCATCCAGGACATGTTACAAAAAATAAGAAGTAAAGATATGTCCTCACTCTCATTTATAAAAATTGGCATCTCTGATCCAGGCTTTCCACACATTCTTGGTTTTTGAGACAATTTTATATTTCTCCGGCGGAAGATCAAACAAAGTTACCAAATCCTTTCCAAGTATTCTACGAGGACACTGGTTACTGGATATTTATATCAACCGACACTTAAATGTTTTATTTGCAATAATACAGATCACACTGCTAAAAATTACCTCAAGAGCCCTTCAGATGCAGTGGAAGAGAATTTTTTAGAATCCAATGTCACCGAATAACAACACTCAACAACCCACAGAAACCAACCTTTTTCAAAATCAGAGCACCATGGCCAACGATTCAATCCCTCCAACCCAGATACTCCCAATAAGCCAAGACACCACAAAATTTTACTAATTCAACTCTCCAGGATCATCAAAAGAGATGGAAATTGAATAAATGGCTGGAATTAAACGGCCTCATTCATCAACTACAGCGTCAACAGGAGTAGAAGATAAGGAATCTTGTGATGACCCATGTAGAAAAGTATGGCGGGCCCAGGCTTGGCCCAGGCCTGGCCCAACTCTGTACAACTCTGGGCCAGACTTGTAAACCAGAGTTAGCCCAGTCTTGGTTTGAGTCTGGAATGATAACGCTGGCCCAAGCCTGGTTACCAGGACTGGCCCATGCCTGGCTACCAGGACTGGCCCATGCCTGGTTACCGGGGTTAGGCCACAGTTAATTTTCAAATCCGGTCCATGCTTGGTAACCAGGATTGGGCCATAGTTAATTTTCAAGTCTGGCCCATGTCATTTGATAAAAAATGATAAAAAAAATTTTTGAAGTGTAATTTTTTTATTTTTTGATGTAGAGCTAACGCAGGTTTAGAACGTCTGACTCTTTATTTAGACATAACTTTTACTAATTATAGAAATAAAGTGAAAATAGCATTTGCCCTAACCGAGATTCGAACCCAAGCCGCACGCTCGCCAGACCGATAAGTAACCCCTACGCCGCACGACCGATAAGATGACACATCTCATCAATTATATAAACTAAATCTAAATGGTGACGAAGTGTGACGGTTTATTATTTATATAATTTATGTTATTTAATATTGTGTTTTGATGAAAATTAACTATTTTTTACAAATGTTTATTAGTTAAAAAAATACAAGACTTAAGTTCTTATATTACTTCAGACTTTTTTCATTGTTCTGTATATTTTTAATATTATGTTATAAATTTTACTGTTTAAAATTATCAATATAAAAAATTCAACTGTAAATTATTGTATTTTAATTTTTTTAAGACTATATCAATTTTGACGATATGCAATTGTTTTGGTTAAATAATAAATTTTCAATTTTAGCATTTGCTTCCAAATATTCGTTAAACAATAAATATGTACTGTTTAAAATTCTATTACTTAATGATAAATTAAGTTTGGATTTCCTATTGAATGACCGAGGCTAGGTTACTCAATTCTGGCTCAAGTATGGGTTGCCATTCAACGGCCATGGCTAGGCTTTCCAGCCTTGGCCCAGGCTCGGGTAATCATTGGGCCGGCCAAGGGTTGGTTGCCCAGTCTTGGCCCAACACTGGGTTCTCTTACCTCGGCCATTCTATGGAAAACCAGTGTTGGCCCAACGCCAAACACCCAATTAGAAGGTAATTTCGTTATGAGTAAAACATGTAAGAAAATGAAGAAACAAAGCAAGCACAAACGCCGGACGGCAAGACTGATGAACAAGTGTGGCAGGACCTAGAACATAAACTCACAAACTGTCCAGTAAGCTTTTCACTAAATTTCAATCAATTAAAAATTCTATTAGATATATCTCGTGGTAATCAAGATATCAAAGAAAGTATTGAGAAGTATACCAAAAATATTGAAGAACTTATTTTGAAGTGTCATACTATTCACCCCGAGCTCAACAGAAGTCTAAAAAATCGGTGCAACCGCTTGAGAGAGCGGTTAACACAACTGATTAACCCAGCTAAGACTGATGGAAATTCTACTGCCATTAGTCAAATCTGCAGCCAACAATAAACCTCATCAAACTTCGGTTATGGATATTATTCAATGGAATGTTAATGGGTTTCACACAAGATTTGAAATAATTAAACTACTGGATAATATCCACAACCCCCAAATTTTATGTATACAAGAGACTAATTTTAGTGACAATAACTATTGGGTCATTCCACGTCAAATCGACCAATAGTTGGACTCGACCCCTTTCGATTTGGATAAATTTTGGTCAGAAGTTTTCTTTTATCCTATAACGAAGTTCTGCCAAAGGAAAAAAATTAAAAAAATTTTTTTCAAAAGTTATGCAAAATCCAAAATTTCACTATTTTCCATATTTTTTAAATTTATGTTTCAAAAATCTCGAAAACTATTGCAATTAAAAAAATCGCTTATGGTAAACTTCAAAGGGGACACTTGGGACTATTAAAAAAAAAAAATTTCCAAAAAAAAATTTTGAAAAATCTCCAATTTGTGAAATTTTGAATTTTTGAAAATTGTCAAAATTGACCGTCGACAATAAATTTTTGGCTCAAATTTTTTTGTGTACTACCTTGTACCAATCTTAAAAGATCCTGAAATTTTTGGAACTGTGTTTTTTGTTTTTTCAAAAATATGAATTTTTGAAATTTGTTAAAAAAAAATTTTTTCTTAATTTTTTTTTTTTTTTTTAATCAGTTTGGCAAATCGCGTAATTTTGATATTTTGAACAGTTGAAATTTCATTTAGTGGCATAATGATGAGAAAAAAAACATTAATGATATTTGTTTATTATTGGTTATTAATTTATTTAATAGGGCTTTTACGTGTAAGTTTACTTGACATTCTGTTACGAAAATTTTTTTCTTCAATTCTTCAGTTACTGTTGTTGCTCCTTTTCTTTTTCTTAACCTAAAAAATGTTAATATGACTTAAATCTTTAAACCCAAACTTAAAATAGATAAAGTACTAACACAGAAATTTCAGATTTTTACCTGCTTTTAATATCTGGTTCTTCAACGAACTCGTAGATATCTGTATTTTTTAACCGGAAATCCTTTCCTTCCTCAGATGAGGATGAGGTTTTTACTCTCATCACATCACTTGAAATGGGAATAGCGGCATGACAATTTCGGATTCCTTGTACTGGCAGAGCATTTTTAAATCTCTGGTTAAGTTTTTTGAGTACGCTGAATCTGCTCATTTGAAACAAAGTCACAATTGATTCCGTGAACATTTTCTTTTGCCCATTGGAATAGCTCATCAGGTGTTTGAATTTGGTCGTCAGCTTTAGATTGGAGGTTGGCTCTGTCAACCTTCCGTTTTAATGTTCCGCCTAAACCATCACTTGGACCTTTTCCATGTGAAGTTGCAAAATAATGCCATTCCGCTGGTATTTGAAAATCTTCCTCATGATGCAGCAAGTTCAGCAAATTGTACCGATTTTTATATTGAGATGCTGCACCATCCGAAAAATAAATTATTTTAGAAATGTCTGGGATTTTATTTTTCAGAAACGATGTCAGTACTTCCTGGAAACTATAAACTGCTGTTGTATTATGCGTCAAGTTGTCTGAAATGATTATCAAATTTAGAGGTACTATATTGTCGACATTTTCATCAATGGATCTATAATAGCAAGCAAATGGATGGATTGTCGCTTGACTATTATTCCAATAAGCTCCTTGGACACTGTTTTGAAGTAAAATGAGTAATTTTCTGAGAAGTCAGCAACAACAAGTACTTGTCCAACTTCGAGATTCTTTTTCGTAGTTTGAAAAAATTCAGCCTGTTGACGAGCAATAAAATCATGCTGAAGGAATTTTGGAATAGATTCTACCAAATTATCAACGAAATCATCAGTTGATTTCACAATCGTTTCCAAAGAACATCGATCTACTTGAGTCCATTGTTTATACGTTATTTCATCTACAAAGTTATCATTGAAAATATTTTCGATCGTTCTTCTTAATTTTGTCGAGCCAGGACAGTTACTACAGGTTCCCAAATAGCAGTCACTCGTAGGCCGAGGACAAATAACCATTTTCAAGCAATCTCGATATGAAGAAAACGGTTGACTTTCATCGCTACATTTTAATTTGTCAAGTTTTGCACCATGAAATGACAGTTTAAAATTTTCGTGAATGAGACAGACACAAACTACGTGAGTGCCAGATGAACCTGCTAGAACACATTCAGGGGGTCTCAGACTAGCAAATTTTGAAAAACTGACTTTTTCAAATGGGTATTTCTGCTTGAACAATTGATAAATTTCATTTAAATTACCCAAAATCAGCCGTTTTTGTTTTGGAACCCGTTGACCATTCTCATGAACAGATTTAAATTCTTTTTTACCTGGTAACTCTCTACTTACATCTTGATTTCGATAAAATTGTTGAATTTTCTCTTCAGTAGTTTTTAATAATGAATGACCTTTGTTTCTTTGTGGAGTGAATAGAATGCCATCTTCACTGACTTTTTGTTTTACTTTTTTCACCATGTATGTAGATGCTTCAAAAGAAACATCAACAATTTTTTCTGTTGACCAACTTAAAGGCAAAACAGATAAAATCTGTAATTTTTCACTCACTTTGCTGCAGTTATTAAATTTTTCTTTTAGCTGATTTATTATTTCTTTTCCGGTTAATTCAGGAGTATCGTCAATGTTCAATTGTTTATTTTTAATTGTGTCAGAATCATTTTCCATAAGATGTTCAAAGCATGATTGCAGTTTCGATGTCATCTCATGATATTTCCGTTGAGCGTATGTTTTTGATCGATCTAAATCTTTTTTTTTTACAGGAGATAAATTAAAAATTTTGGCAATAGAATTAAGGCGATCTAGATGTATTTCAGTAGGTGTAAAAGTTTCGCCGGTTGAGCTGCACATTTCAAATGTTGAAGTTGTCACATTTGACAACTGCAAGTTCTCAGATAAATTAGAGGACATTTTTTCGTCCACCAGGCTTTGAATTAATATTGGAGTTCCTACTTGGTCAGGTGTTTCGGATGGTTTTGATGATTTGGAAACGGAATCTTCAGAGACACTCTCAACTAGTTGACTTTCTTCGACATTCACAGTTTTTTCAAATATTTCAACTTCATTTTGATGTTCTGGTAATTCACTATAGACTCTTTTAGTACACGAAATGCATAGTTTACTTCCCGGTATAATGGAAGGTAACCTAATCTTACACTGTTCGAACAATTTTAAACTGACTGGTCTCAAAGATTTACGAACTATACTGTCATGAAGTTTAAAGGGATCAGCACAAGATTTTTGATTTGAAGTATATTTGATACGATACTGTTTGTCATGTTGAGAGCAAATAAAACTAACATCTGTACCACTTCTAGAATTCAGAGTAATCTGATCTTCGTCAGAAAAATCTTTGCAATTAATAAATTTTTCTTCAGAGCATATTTCATTCTTAAATAATCCAATCGAACACTTTTTATTTTCCATCACTAATCTCTTATTTTTTCTGCACTCAAAATTTTAACTAGATAATGTCCTCAAATTAAACACTTGATAAGATAATTGTTATAAGTTTAGAATTTGAAGAAAGAGTTATTTCTAGACACTTACTTAGAATGATGACTGTCTTCGAAATAAAAATCAGAAAGGTTAACTTTATCTTACACGTAAAGATTCAAACGTCACGCCACAGATGTCACCACTTCTTCTACTTTAACATCAAATGATAATACAGGTGTCAGTATAAAGTTTTTTACGAGTTTTATTTTGAAAATGATCCCCAAAAATGTCATTAATGTTTTTCTCAACATTATGTCACAAAATGAAATTTCAACCGTTCAAAACATAAAAATTACGCGAGTTGCCCAACTAAATTATAAAAAAAAAAATTTAAGAAAAATTTTTTTTTTTAACAAATTTCAAAAATTCATATTTTTGAAAAACAAAAACACAATTCCAAAAATTTCAGGATCTTTTTAAGATTGGTACAAGGTAGTACACAAAAAATTTCAGCCAAAAATTTATTGTCGACGGTCAATTTTGACAATTTTCAAAAATTCAAAATTTCACAAATTGGAGATTTTTCAAAATTTTTTTTTGGAAATTTTTTTTTTAATAGCCCCAAGTATCCCCTTTGAAGTTTACCATAAGCGATTTTTTTAATTGCAATAGTTTTCGAGATTTTTGAAACATAAATTTAAAAAATATGGAAAATAGTGAAATTTTGGATTTTGCATAACTTTTGAAAAAAATTTTTTTAATTTTTTTCCTTTGGCAGAACTTCGTTATAGGATAAAAGAAAACTTCTGACCAAAATTTATCCAAATCGAAAGGGGTCGAGTCCAACTATTGGTCGATTTGACATGGAATGACCCTATTGTGATTTAAAAAATTTCATCTGTTTTTATAAAAACTGTATTGATGCCTCCAGAGCTAGCGGAGGTGCTGCTATATATGCAAACCCCTGCACCTTTCCAGAGGAAATCAATTTAAATGTAAATCTTGAAACAGTAGCTATTAAAACAAAATTCACTAAAGCTATTTCTATCTGTAACATCTATTTACCAAATAGCTCTTAACTCAATATCCCAGAGTTATAAAACTTAATACAAAATCGGCCAAAGCCTCTAATAATTTTAGGAGACTTCAAATTTCATCATCCTCTCTGGGGTTCCGAAAGACATGACCAAAGAGGCTTATTGTTAGCGGAATGGCTAAACACTCACGCTGACTTAATTATGCTAAACACAGGAGACCCAACAAACTTTAATAGTAGTAATGCAATAATGTAACTTATTAAATTCGTGCTTACAGTTGCATGTTTCTGTGATTGTCGGACAATTGCGAGGTAAGACTGATAATTATCATAGCTGTCGAATTTCCTTCCTTTTACACGCATATACAGCTGCACATATTACAATTTGTAGTGTAGTTTATAGTAAGATAGAATATCAACTGGTATAGATGGTATAGACCTAACAATTGCATCTAGTGAACTGGCTATACCTCTTGATTAGTTTGTTCTAAAGGACACATCCAACAGTGACCACTTCCCTAATGTTATTAAATTATCTACAAACAACAACCATCAGCACCTTCACACAGAGGTCCCAAAAAAATGGATTTTCAACCAGGTTTATTGGTTCGTGTATCAAGAGTCTATCGACAATTTTCTCCTAAGCTAGAAAATGGATACTACATTGAATAATAGCTCTATAAATGGTAGTTTATATTAGTTTATATTATTAAGTAATGGATAAATTTTCAAATTGTATTCTAAGCGCGGCCAAAGTAGCAATCCCAAGATCTTCAGGTAAGGCAAGGAAAAAAAAAACATCCTTGGTGGGACCAGAAATGTGACGGGGTAATTAAAGACAGTAAGAAAGCACAAAAAACTATTATAAGAACAGAAACAAAGACCCAGATGATAAATTTAAAATTGATTATAAAATGAAAAAAGCAAGAAAAAGAACATTAAAAAGTTAACGAAGAGAGTCCTGGCAAAGCTAGTAAAGACATCAACCTTCTAGAAGAGCTGATCGAACCAACTCTTGATAAACTACTCGCATAGTCTAAAACAACGGGGTTTAAATTTTCAAAAACAAAGACGGAGTATATGCTTTTCATCAGAGGATATTAGAGAAATGAAATCAACTTAATGTTTGGGGGACAACCTATTAAACGAGCCTATCCTTTAAAAATATTGGGTATGATCCATAATTCCAAGCTATTATGGAAGTAGTAAAAAATATAGGATATAAAATATTAAGCATTATAAAATCTCTGGCATCAACTGTCTGGGGAGCTGAGAAAAACTATCCTATAACCACCTACAATGGTATAATTATACAAAAAATAGAGTACGGATCTGTAATTTACGACTTGGCCCAGCCCAACGTACTTGAAGCATTAGAGATATTACAAAATTCAGTGCTAAAGATATCACTCGGTGCCTATAGGACAAGCCCGATAGTAAGCTTTTTAGTAGAAGCATCAGAAATCCCATTAACTGAGAGACGTAAAGAACTAATCTTGACCTATGTGGCGAAAATAAGATCATCACCAGACAATCCAGTTAAGGAGAGCATCTTCAAGAATTCCTCCTTAGACGGAAACTATTTTCAGTATCCAATTCCACCGAAACCTCTAAGAGTAAGATGAAAAAGATACTCTTGCGAAATTAATCTGGAACTCTCGAGTGAATGTATAAATATAGCAAGACCATGACCCCCTTGGTTTAACTTAAGTTAATTAATAAATCTGGAACTATCCGAAAACCCCCGTAAGGACACTTCATCTCTAGTATTCAGAAATTTGTTCCTAGAACTCAAAGAGAAATACAAGAATTACCAGGAATACTATACTGATGGATCTAAAGTAGATAATAATGCTGGATGTTCTGTGATTTCCAATAACACATCCCACGGCTTCAGATTACAGAGTTATCGATCAATATACTTGTGAAGATTGGGCCATACATAATGCTATCAAATTAATAGAAGAAAATCCAGCACCTTACCAAGTCGTTATCTTTTCTCACTCCAAATCTACCTTACAAGCTATTGGAAACACTTTTAACTGCAATCCTCTAATAAATCAAATCCCAAATAAAGTCATTGAGCTGATCAACGATGGCTATGAAATTATTTTAGGATAGATTCCTTGCCATTATGGGATAACGGGAAATAAAACCGCAGATCGAGAGGCTAACGAGGCAACACAAAGAAATTACTGCCTGACATAGATCTAATCCCTACCCTTAAAAATTTGAACAAGTACATAAAAGCCTTGGTTAAAAATTACTGGGACGATAGATAGAGAAACGGTCCTACATTTAAATTAACCAGGTACGGAAGTTTATCACTGAAAACTTCCTTCAGTTCATTTTCTCAAGAAAGGACCGAGTAGTTATTTCAAGACTTCGTATTGGCTGTACAAAACTGACACACTCGTTCTTAATGACAAAAAGACCTAGCTATCGCTGCCATAACTGAGGTGAAATTCTGACAATAAAGTACATTTTCATAGAGTGTAACAATTATAACCTAGGAAAATGGAAGATAAATCTACTAAACAACATGGCAAGCTGTTTGAGTGACCATTCTAGATGCCTGAAGACTTAAGAATTTATCAAAATGATTAAATTATTTAGAAAAATATGATTACGGATAAATTTGAATTATTTATTTATTTATTTTATCTTTTCCTTTTATAATTAATCATTAGTTAAAAAATTGAATTAATTTTTCATATGTTTAATATAAAATGAAAAATGTAAGACTGTTGTAACTGAGGTCTTAAATGACCCTTGTTGTTAAGGCGATCGTTAAATAAATTAAAAAAAAAAAAAATTAGGAGGACGGTTGACCCTAAAGGCCCTCCCTGCAACTTCCCGCTCATTTTGTACTTAAGTGCTCAAAATTACACATTACATTTTTGAGCTCTTCAAGCTCAAAAATATGATTTTCGTGTCATTTTGAACTCTTTGAGCTCAAGACTTTAATAGCAGTTTAATAAAATACAACTGTTTGAATTTTCAAACGGCAATAACTTTTGAATGAATGAACCGATTTTCACGCGGTTGGTGGCATAACGACGTAGTTTTTAAAGTCTCATAAAAAACCTTTGAGTATGAATGGATCGAACTAGGAATTTCAGAGTGATTCTAAAAAACACTTTTTTCGGTTTTCTTTCGACAACGATAACTCACGAACGAGTCAACCGATTTGGACCGAACTGGCGGATATCAACGTGATCTTTTTGATGTAAAGAGCTGATTAGTTTTTTAAATCGATCGATAAAGCCGTTTAAAAGTTATTAAAAAAAAACCACATTTTAAAAATTTTTTTCACTAGCAGGAAAGCAGTAGAAACAATCAAATTAGAAATCGGAGAACATGAAATTACATCACAACCATTCATCCGATACCTGGGAGTGATGCTCGATGCCCGACTGAACTTTAAACAACAAGTCGAACATGTGAGTACTAAAGCATCAGCAGTGGTAGCTAGTCTATCACGACTAATGCCGAACGTCGGAGGTCCAAAGCAGAGCAGAAGACTATTATTATCATCTGTGGTCACATCAGTGCTCACGTACGGAATATCCATTTGGGCTGACGCATTAGAATTACAAGAAGCATGGAGAAAGGCTGGACCAGTATACCGTCTGAGTGCCTTAAGAGTAGCTTGCGTCTTCCTAACAATATCTGAGGAAGCAGTGTGCGTCATTTCTGGAACTCTGCCCCTCAGAGTCCTAGCTGAAGAAAGACGAAACCTATACCAACAGAAAAGGTCAACCACACTTAGCCACGAAGAACTCAGAACAGAAGAACGATATCGCAGCATCGTACGATGGCAATTGCAGTGGGATGCCGCAGGAAAAGGTAGATGGACTTATCGTCTTATACCAAAGATCGACGTTTGGATGAACCGGAGCCACGGTCAAGTCAACTATTACCTGACGCAGTTGTTGTCAGGACATGGGTGCTTCCGAGAGTATCTACACCGCTTCAAGCACGGCAACTCTCCGGAGTGCCCGTCCTGCCCAGGAGTTGCTGTCGATGCAGAGCACGTTTTCTTTATGTGCCCACGTTTTGACCCTCAGCGAGATGAGTTAAAGAATTGTTTGAACAAGAAAGTCCAACCAGAGACGTTAGTAGAAGCAATGTTGTCGACTGAAGCTGCCTGGAACGCCACAAGCACTTTCGCCACAGAAGTTCTTACCGAACTGCGTTCCATTGAGAGAAAAAGATCCAAAGTCAGAATTTAGAAGGAAGGTAGAAACAACACCTTAGCCACAAGAAGGAAAAGCGGCAGCTAATTCCTCCCCCTGCGATGTAATGCCTACACGGCGGTTTCCATAGGGGATAAGAGGATAGAAGAAAAGAGGTTTAGGGTTTAGTGAGTATGGGCGTTAGTGTCGAGTATTTGCATGACACTGCGTCGAGTCTCACATATCCAGGCGAAACATCTATGCCTGGAATCCGTAAAAAGGATTCCCCCCTCCTGGAAAAAAAAAAAAAAAAAAAAAACACACACACACACACAGACATCATTGTAAAAATAATCAGGAAAGCTTCTTAGGGCTTCAAAACGTCAAGGTCCTTCGAAACCTTGATTTTTGCAAAACGGGGTAAAACCAATAACTTCCCGATTTTTGAAAATTTTCAATTTTCTCAGCGGGAAGTTAAAAATAATAAAATAATTTTTAACAATTTGTAAGTTATTGATTTCACTCCGAATTTCGAAAATCAAGTTTTCATCAGATTTCGACGTTTTGAGATCCTAAGAAGCTTCCCTAAATGTTTTCGTGATGATGTCCGTATGTCTGTATATCTATGTCTGTGTCTGTGCGCACGCATGTGTGTGTGTGTGTGTGTGTGTGTGTGTGTGTGTGTGTGTGTGTGTGTTATCGTTGGCGAAAAAATTCGGAAAAAAATGAATTTTTTTTAATTTTTCCAAATTTTTTGCGGTCTGATCAATTTGTGTTTAAAAGTAAATCATAAGATTCGAAGAAATGCGTCGAATGCTATTTACCCTGTGAAAATCGGTCTATTCATTCAAAAGTAATTGCAATTTAAAAATTTAAAGAATTTAAAGAATGAAAAGTAAAATTTTAAGCGCTTAGGTACAAAATTAGCGGGAAGCTGCAGGGATGGCCTCTCGGGTCAACCGTAGTGTTGTCTAGATAACCTAATGCTGTATTTTGTACACGATTTGGATTTTTTACCTTGACTTAATACTCCTATAGTGTCGTCAAAAGTCATGGCTTTAATGTTCAAGGACGCAAGTATCGCCTCCTTGTCGGCGAGGGTCGGATCATCATTGCTAGGCACTTTTGCTGACAGGATGCAACACATATCGCAAAGATTCACGTTAACGGCACGTAAATCTGCTCTACTCAGAGGTGACCCCTGAAAAAGAAAGAAAATCAAATTTAAAAGAAAATTTTCGATTTCTTCAGCAAAAAGTCTTGAATGAGTTCTAAGAAAATTAGTTTTAATCTGAGGATAGATGAAAAATTTATAAGTTACGTACATTCAGTACAGATATTTTTGGTAAATTTTGTAACATTTTCCATTCGCGTCGTATGTAGTCAACAGACCCAACTATTACTACATGTTTAAGCTCATGGTAATGAAAATTGGAAGCTCGTAATGGCATAACCAGGTTTCTCAGTCCTATTAAAGGTGAATCAGGATCGGCAAACAAACAAACTACAACGTGACCATTGAGTACTGTCATTGCCGCCTGGTTCCGATCAAGTATACAGTCTTCAAGGTTGCGTGAAGGACTCCAGTGAAACATTCCCGTGGAGTCGTATTTCATTTCAGTTTTCTCAAAATCAAAATCTTTGGCCTGATCATCAGCAATTCCAACCTGAAGACCACCGTTGTTGTTGACGTTTGTACCTCCTGAGCCTCTACTTGTTGGCCTGCAAATCATTGTTTTTGTTCAAGGTAATTTGAAGAGAGTAACATTTTATCACTTTGACATGCTCGAGAGTTGTTTATGTGTATTTCGAAACTTCAACAGCGTCATTGTTTCATAAAGTAAATATCAATGGAATATTACGGAAATTTTTCTTTGAGCGATTTTGATTACAGAATGCAAGAAAATTTAATTATAGAGAATTAGACGCATTGCTCATGCAAGAAAATATGTCAAATCAACAAAAAATTTTGCTGAACTAATCATATTTCTTACTTTTTAAAATCATTAATAATAATGGTTCATCGCTTACAAAATTTTGGTTTTTAGAGAAAACAAGTCATCAATTTTTTTTGATTGGAGATGTTTTCTTATCATAAATATAAAAACATTTCTGCAAAAAAAAAAGAAAGTGAAATGACGACAAAAAATATTAGTTACTCTCATTACTTAATTGCTGAACTTACTCGGAACTATATCAAAATTATAAACTTTATTCTATGATAATTTATTACTGTTACTGTTATTAATATTAATAAACATTTATAACATAGCAAAGCCAACAAATAAAAAGAAATCATTCAATTAATAGGTATAATACATAAAAAATTTATTAAAAAATCAAAAACTAATGTGACTCAATTATCTCTAATTTTAATTGAAGCAAACTATTTCATGGAATAACATAGAAAAATTGGTTATATTCACGTAATAATATGAAAGTATATATAAAAATCACAATACGTTTGATATGTTAACAGCATAAGCGTACATGAGTTTTTTGACTTCATAGGCAAGATGGTAGCCAGAGTATGCAGAGTCCTCTTGTGATCTGTAATCAAAAGGTGATGTACGGTCTTTAACTTAGCATCACCAAAGTGATTGTTGTGTCATATAACTTCTTTCATCAATTTTTTCACCACCTTTTTAAATTAATATTGTTTGGATGTAAACATTTTGGATTAATTGATTTAATGAACATAAACACTGACTGGAAATTGTTGAATGAAATTAAAAGTAATACAACTGATTAGTTGGAGCGTAAAAGCAATCTGTAATAGTATGGTAAAATGTGTATTTCGTTAATTGATTAAGGAAAAAATATGAATTTTATAAAAATGATGAATTTTAAATAATTAGAGTGTTATTATCCTCAACCCTGTACATGTGTGTGTGTGTGTGTGTGTGTGTGTGTGTGTTCGTGAAATCACAATTTTTTGCATCCGAAAATGGTTTATAACTCCTATCCTACCGTACTGATCATTAGTGAAATCTAATCGGCTGTTAACCTCAAGAAATAATGTCTGATGCCATTTTTTCAACGAACGTGTGTAGGTTAATTATGCTATTAATTTATCTATTAGAAGAAGGGTTGCATGGAATGAATGAAATATAGTAATACTATCTATAACATACCTCTGATTATATGGTGGATTTGGGCTCGACAAACTGTCATTGGTTGTTCTATTTACATTTGGCTTGACTTTATTTACTTGTTTCGTCGAATTTATTGTCGTCATTCCTACTGAGTTTCGATGATTTCTTAGAGCTATAGCATATGATTATTATTATTAGTATTATGACATTTCAAATATCACTGCTGTATCAATTGCACTGAAAAAGAACTGCTTGATTCAAGAAAAATATTTTTTTCAGAATTTTTCTTTTGTTATAGAATATTTAGCTCTTTCAACTTCCTGCTTTAAAAATCAGTGATTAAAAAAAAATGTGTGTGTAAACCTCTCATAACGGTTGGACCGATTAAAACGCGTTCAACAGCATTCCAAAGAGTTTCAACAAACTTAGATTTGCTAAAAATTTGAAACGATTCGGCTCGATAGATTTTGAGAATTATTAAAAATTAAATCTTTTAAAAAAATATTTCAATCATCAATTATTCTTATAATTATCTAACCGCCTTTGGAGCTAAAACACCGTCGGTTGCTAAAACCTCATTAAAGACGGTTGCTTTGTTCGGGAGATATCGTTGACAAAAAATTTAAAAATAAATATTTTTTGGAATAACTTCAAATTTTTATGTTGAATCATTTTGCAGGTAATGAACTTTCTTTTTTTACTCATAAAACCGCGTTGAATGCTTCAAACAAAATAGAAATCAGTCAATTCGTTTAAGAGATATCATTGTCAAAAAAATTCGGAAATGGCTCTTTACTGAAATATGGACAGTGGAGTTGCTCGGTAGATTTTACTGTAAAAATGCTTACCGTACGATGAACGGTGTGACTCAATGGATGCACATGAAATAATGTTATGAAGCGGGAAATAGTTGAAGTTACGCATTAATTTTAACGTGAAGCGTTCCACATTTACGTAACAGGAAATAGAAAAGATAAGGATTGAGATAGGATGAGGAGAGGACCTTCTCATTGGGCGTTTATAGAATAAGTGAGAAAAAATTCGGATGGCTTGGACTGGAATTCGAACCTAGAACCTTCCGAAGTCATATCAGCTGCTCTACTTTTTTTTTTTGTTTGAAAAAGGTTATTTATTTTGTTTGTTTATCTGTTTATACATAATTAAGTAACAAATACCTTATAAAAACTTACTCACTAATTTTAAAAATTTTAATATTTTAGTAGTCTTCATATGAAACGTCTCTCTAAAAAATAGTTATATTAGATATAATATTAACTTGAAAAATGCCTGTTATGCAGTGACTATTAATTAAATAAATAAATATGTGATGGAGAAAAAGTTGAAATAATAATAATAAAAACCATCAAAACAGTATATGTCGACAGCTCTACTATTCAAGCTACCCGGTCTGTATCAAATTTCCGTTCACTTTATTCTATATCCATTGAGTCACACCATCCATCGTACGGTAAGCATTTTTACACATGAAATAATGCTGTGAAGCGGTAAAGGCGGACCGATCAGAGAAAATTTTTCGGTCACCGAAAAATTAATTCGGGTAATCCAGGAATCGAACCCGGTTCTTTTAATTACGCGCCGAAGGCTTTTCTACTTAAGCTATCTAAGACACCATCTAAGAATACGATTCAGTGACCTAATAAGACCCTTCATACAATAAATTGTCATTTCTCGGCGGTGACATCACAAATTACTGGATTCTGTCTGTTTTACTTGCACATAGTAGGCGACCTTATCGACTTGCTCTTACGGGAAAAAAATGTACTAAGTAACATCGTACTTTTCTATAACTCAAATTGTACTCTGTACCCAGCATCATTGTAATGAATGATTTATTTAAAAGAGAAATTTCCAAAGAAATATTGAATTAAATTTTATTTAAAGACAAGATTTTTTTAACTTCCCGCTAAGAAAATTGAAAATTTTAAAAAATCGGGAAGTTATTGTTTTTACCCCGTTTTTCGAAAATCGAGTTTTCATCAGATCTCGACGTTTTGAGGTCCTAGGAAGCTTCCCTGACTATTCCCGCGATGGTGTCTATATGTCTGTCTGTATGTATGTGTGTGTGTGTGTGTGTGTGTGTGTGTGTGTGTGTGTGTGTGTGTGTGTGTGTGTGTGTGTGTGTGTGTGTGTGTGTGTATGTATGTAAACCTCTCATAACTTTCGAACGGCTTGACCGATTCGATCGCGGTTGGTGCCATTCGAAAGGGTTCAACTAAACTTAGATTTTGAATACAACTTGGACCGATTCGGACCGATAGATTTTGAGAAATCTTGAAAAAACTGTGAGAAAAAATTTGTTTAAATGTGGTTTTTTTGTAATAGCTTTTAAACGGCTTAACGATAAATTCCAAAAACTAATCAGCTGTTAACATAAAAAAACCACGTCGATCGCCACCAAGCCGGTCAAAATCGGTTGATTCGTTCGTGAGTTATCGTTGACGAAAGATATCGAAAAAAAGTGTTTTTTTCGAATTACACCAGAATTTCCGGTCTGATCAATTTGTGTTTGAAAATATATTATAGAGTTTAAAAATTTGCGTCGAATGTCGCCAACCGCATGAAAATCGGTACATTCATTCAAAAGTTATTGCGGTTTGAAAATTCAAAAAATAGTGTTTTATTGAACTTCTATCAAACTTTTGAGCTTGGAGAGCTCAAAACTACACGAAAATTATATTTTTGAACTCGAAGAGCTCAAAAACGTAATAAGTGCAATTTCGAGCGCTTAATTACGAAAGCAGCGGGAAGTTGCAGGGATGGCCTTCAGGGTCAACCGTTTTCCTAATTTTTTTGTAAATTTTTACGATGCTCCATTGTTGTTATTTATTACTTACATTAATTGTGAAAATCACGATCTTCACATCGTAAAAATTCATGGATAAATAGTAATTTTTGAAATATCAAATTATAAAAAATAAGATATTGAAAGACTAGTCCCAGATTACGATGTTACCATTATAATTTTTACTTTAATTTTTTTTCCGTGTACTTTGAATAAAGAAACTAGTTCTTTAGTCAATAATATAAAATTTTGAAAAGATATCAAAATTATATGGTTAGCGTGTCACAGAGATTTTTGTTCCCCGTGTGCATCCCTCCCTACGCTTAGCATCGGCAACAGTTCCACACTTTGAGTGTCTCTCATTTTCATTATTTTGTATTAATTTATCCATTATATCGTATTGCACCCTTCATAGCGCTCGTACAGTATTAAGGAATAATACTGATTATAGATAATATATCACAGCCCTTACTCGCACGGGTGACACTATACTATCGATCGCAAGCAAGGGACTAGTAATTTTGGCAAATGGCTTGAGAGGCCATCGTGAACGGACACAAAGCCTCAAACGTTTTCACGGCGAGAAAAATCGAAAGACACGTGGGAACCCGCATTGATGTAAGCCGGGTGTGAATCTGGCATCCCTGATCGACTCTCTGCCCAATAATTTGGCAAGTAACTTACAATTTGAGCTTGAGTATTATCCGCACGCCACATCCTCTCGTAACTTCAAAATATTTATTAATTTGTCGAATATTAAATATTAATTTTTTGAGTTCGAATCGATTTCGTAGCGAGTGAGGGGTGTCGCGATAAATTACTTGTCTCGAAAGCCACGTGTTTGGGTCCTCTAGCTGGCCAGTCGTATTTAAATTTATGTTTATATTTGCTATAACAATTATGAGCGGTATTATTATTATATGGTCCATCCGACAGAGGACATCGGCTTTGGACTTAAGTTAAGAACCTTAATTTGTAAATAAATATTTTAATCGGACATGACTACTGGTTTATGTTTTAATCATTATCAGTCAATTTAGATATTATAATTTATTTGTATTTTAGTATCATATTGATAATGTTTCTTAGTTCTATATATTACTTTTTTCTCTCTCTCACTCTCCTAATACTAACTTTATTTTTCTTTCCTCACGGATACCAGCGGATTGGCCCTGAACACAAAGGGTTTGTTATTTCCCAGGAAGAGGAAAAATAACTAGCGTCTAAACGTGCACTAACCCAGTCAGGTTTACAGCTGCAGTGTTACTTAGAAGGTTGAGAGCACCTCCTAAGTCCTCTATTTCTCGAGATAATTCATTTTGGGCGACCTGGACAATGATACGAGGCGACCGATAACTCCGCTGTCAGTCGACGTGAATATTTATCTTGTTACAAGTGTTTGATAATTGATAATCTTGAATAAAAAATCAGAAAAACGGTTGACTTTTTTCGGTTTTCTTTCGACAACGATAATTCACGAACATATCAACCAATTTGGACCGAACTGGCGGCAACCGACGTGGTTTTTTCGAGAAAAACGCGTTTGAAAAAAAAAAAGTGACAGAAAAAGTTAATGTAAAATAGTATTAAAGTAATTAATAAATTGATTATAACTTTTGAACGAATAGGAATTTTGACTTGAAATTTTATATCTATATTTTTGAATAGTTTTACAAGCGATTTATAAAAAAAAAAAAAGTTGAATTTTTTGAAGCCTGTACACGTATTTCTCCCCTTAATGGACAGCATTGTAGTGGAGCTTTTCCCCAAACACCTGCCGCGGGAGAAGAAACACTACGCTAAGAACAGCGAAGTAACACCCTTCACAACTAAGGAACTACAAGTCGCTGTGGACATGGGAGGAACAACACTGACATCAACAAGGGCCCTGCGCTATCTAGGGGTAATGATAGACGAGAAAATATGTTTTCGCGAACACTTCGACGGTGCATGCAAGAAAGCCAGCAAGACGGTGTCTTGCCTAACACGAATTATGACCAACACCATGGGACCAAGAACAAAAAAGAGAAGAGTTCTCCTAGGAGCAGTCCACTTGATACTGCTTTATGGAGCGGAGATATGGACAGACATATTAAAGCTGAAGACCTACCGGCGGAAGATAGCAGCTATACAGTGGCGAGGCGCTCTCAGGGCTGTCTGCGCCTACCGCACAGTTTCCGACGCGGCTGTATTGGTCATTGTGGGAGTCGCGCCCATCGACCTATTAGCGTTCGAAAGAGCAAAACTCTATGATGCTAAAGATAGTGACGATAACATAAAAGACGCAAGAACGAGGATAAAGGCGGAAACGCAGCAAGAGTGGCAGGACCGATGGACATCAAGAGAGACGGGCAGCGCGCCTGATCCCAAACATCAACGTCTGGCTTTCTCGGAAGCACGAGGACACGGACTTTTTCCTGACCCAGCTATTGACGGGACATAAGCAATTCAATGCCTATCTTTTCAAGATGGGTTTGCACAGTACACTGACGTGCAAATACTGTTTAGACAAAATTGACAACGCCGAGCACACGTTTTTCGAGTGTGATCGGTGGAAGGACGACAGAATCAGTACCGAAGAAACAATAGACACCGCACTCTCCCCTGAGAGCTTGGTAACCTGTATGATCAAAAAAGAAGAAAATTGGTCAGCTGTCGCAGCCTACGCACAAAAAAAAACTTTTTCTTAAAAGAAAAAATCGCAGAAAGGGATTAGAAAACAGTAGTAACAAGAAATAATTGTTGTGAGACGCAACATGGACTGGATTGAAGTAATGCTAATGCGGTTCCGATCCAGTCATCTCCGTACCATCCACGGGGGAAGAGAGAGGAGTTTTTTTTAGTGGGTAAAAATGCCACACTACCGACCATCATCTTTCAATGATAGCGGTGTCTTTGGAAGATTTTTTTCGCTTCTCTATAAAAAAAACACACACACACATACACACACACACATACACTCGGGGCAGAAGAGATACTGCTACCGGGCGCGTTTCCCCGAGCGGATGGGAGAACGCTCGCTGTCCTTGGATGACACTTAATCTCTTAGTTGATGAGGTACAGCGGGTAGGAGCCAAGCAAAATAACCAAACAAAATACGCTCCCGTGGACAAAACTCCCCTTTAATGGGTTGGTCGCACTAACTGACCTAACAAGACGATCGTTCCCTGCTGTGACCCACTGGGAGTGACCGGAATCTCGTGTCGTAGTTTCCGACGATGCAGGCCACGGCTGATGTGAGCTTGCTCTGCCGAGGTGTAAGTTGCAGCAGTGGATCAGGAGCCAGCCACTTCGGGCCTTGATCAGGAAGTACGCAGTGAGTGTTAGAGATCGGAATTTTCACCGCTCCGAGCGAGTCTAGTCCGTCCGTGTATTCCGGGGCTGGCTAAGTGTCGGCTAGGCCTCAGGGAACTGGGGTAGGAGTACTATCTCCGAGGGTACACCCGTTCCTAGTTATGACAACCCGCTCCACTCCGTACGATGCGCTGGTGAATTTAAAAGTATGAGTAAAATTCAGGAAAACAACAATAGTGAAAACGGGCCTCATGCCCAACAAGCAGCGATTGAAGCAAGTGCTGAAATGAAGCGGTCGCAAGCGTTTGAACGCCTTGAAAAGCTGACCAGTGAGCTAAATGACTTCATCCAATCTAAGGTCAATATCCACAAGGAGATTAAGACCAAGACGACCAGCGTAGCCAATGCCCTCCAGAGATTCAAGAAACTTGATGAAGAATGGTGTTTAACAGTACGACGCACTTCTCGCACTACACCGGAGAGAAGCATTCAAGCAACTATCGTGAATAAAGAAGCAATGGACACTGGAGCCGAAGGTGACGGTGAATCAGTCGCGGAAGACAGAATCAGAACTAGCAGCAAGTCAACTAAGAGAAAAGATCGATCTTCTCCCGACCCAACGATCTGCCAAGTTGTGAAGAAAAAGGACCTGAAACCAAGCCCTCCGAAAACACGGCAGTGCAGAACGCCGGAAAAAAAGAGGTGACTGAATGGCAGAAGGTCCAATCCAAGAAGGAGAAGAAGGAGCAAGCGAGAGAGCGGTTACCAAAACAACCGGTGAACAAATCTCGGCCGGAGCCTAAGCGGGAAAAACCGCGAAAATTCACCAAACCAGATGCCTTAATTATTCGACCCGTTGAGAAGGCAAAATATGCCGAGATACTGCGTCGGATTAAAAAAGATGTCCCACCAGATCAGACCCGTGACGTCGTTGACAAGGTTCAAAAGACGAATGATGGGAATATGCTCATTACGCTTTCCAGAAAGACCGCAGACAAAGGACAAGCTTTGCTGAAGACCATCAAGAGCATCCTTAAAGAAGAAGCGCAAGTCATCTGTAAAGGCCCAGAGGAACAGCTTGAAATCCGGGACATTGACGACGAAACAACTAAAGACGATGTCCTGCCTTACAAGAGGCAGCTGGAAATGACTACGAAATACCTGAAGATGTCATTAAAATTCGTCCGGCCTACAGAGGTACTCAAACTGCTTCGGTACGATTGCCAGCAGCAATAGTGCAGAAGATACTTGGAAAGACAGGCAAAATAAGGATTGGCTGGGTAAATTGCCGTGTCAGAGCAATTAAGACACCATTACGATGCTATAAGTGCTGGCACTTTGGGCACACTACTGCCCAATGTAAAAGCGAAGTCGACCGATCTGGGCTTTGCATCAAATGTGGGCAAACAGGTCATCAAGCTGCTCAATGCCAAAATAAAGTGAAATGTGCGTTATGTGCGGAAAACCTGGCTCTCAGGACACTGCTCACCGGTCTGGTTCTGGCCGATGTCCAGTCTTCCAAGAAGCACTCCAGAAGCTGACAAATAAACGAACATGAGGATACTGCAGCTTAACATCAATCACTGCGAAGCTGCGCATGACCTGCTTATGCAGACAGTACGGGAATTAAAGCTCGACGTTGTGCTTTTATCGGAGCCATATAAACATTTAGCTGGACAACCTTGGGAGACGGATATCACCACGAAAGCTGTGATCTGGGCTTGTGGTAAGCTCCCTTTCCAGAGTGTAGCTACCAATGGCAGTGCTGGCTTTGTAGCAGCATCAGTAGATGGCATCCGTTTTACAGCTGCTACGCACCACCTAGCCTCTCAATTGCTGAGTTTACTGACTTCTTGGATCGACTGACCGAGGACGCGAAGCAACATCATCCAGTGGCGATAGCCGGGGACTTTAACGCCTGGGCAGTGGACTGGGGCAGTAAGCAGACTAATGCACGAGGAAGAGAGCTGCTAGAAGCTCTTTCTACACTAGATGTAGTCTTGCTCAACAGTGGTGACACGCCGACCCACACCAAAGGTGACGCAAGCTCGATTGTAGACGTCACTTTTGTCAGTACCAGCCTTGCTAAAGGTAACACTAACTGGAAGGTACTGGACATCTACACTGCCAGTGACCATCATGCGATACTCTGGGAAACGTCAAACGACCAGAATCTCCGGGGGCCTATCAAGCAATTTAACACCGTCGGTTGGAAGGTGAAATCTCTTGACCCAGAAGTATTGCTAACAGCCCTCGATAGTGATCCGATAGAGACTGGATGTGCAGAAGAACATACTTACAAGGCTCTGATGATGCGAGTAACACATGCTTGTGATGCCAGTATGCCTCGCAAACGTGTTATGAATTCAAGACCTGCGGTACACTGGTGGAATGATCATATCAGCAACCTCCGTAAAGAGTGTCATCGAAAGAGAAGAATATCACAGCGTGGCTATCAACGACCTTACTCTGCAGTGCTGATCGCAGAGTACAAAAAAGCTCGTCGTGAACTTAATAAGGCCATAAAAGAGAGCAAAAGAAGATGCTGAAAAGAGCTCATATACGAGGTCGACAAAGACGTGTGGGGTCGGCCGTATAAGGTGGTCATGACGCACCTGAAGAAACAACAAATGCCGTCACCTACGTGTCCCCAACTCCTTCAGAAAATCGCCACTGCGCTGTTTCCACAGCAACACAGTCTCAATTATCAGTCAACGCAAGATTAACTGGACGACATTCCACCTGTCACTGAAGAAGAATTGTTGGAGGCCTGTAATCGGGTAGGAAATAATAAAGCGCCGGGATTGGACGGAATCCCTAATATAGCCTTGAAAACCATCATAAAGGCAGCACCAACATTATTTCTAGACGCTTACAACGCATGCCTCAGGGAGGGGACTTTTCCTCGTAAGTGGAAACAGCAACGGTTAGTACTTTTACCTAAAAGAAAGAAACCGCCAGAAGAACCATCATCTTACCGACCACTCTGCATGCTAGATACGGCGGGTAAGATATTTGAGCGTATCATCCATCAGCGAATAGATGCAGTAGTCGACCCACTCTTGGCAGACAACCAGTATGGATTCCGGAAAGGACGATCAACCCTGGACGCGATCAACCTGGTTGTTAATACGGCCAAAGAGGCAATCGCAGGAACTAGATGGAAGGGTGGAACGAAGAAGTACTGCCTGGTGGCTGCCTTGGACATCAAAAATGCTTTCAATTCCGCTAATTGGGACTGCATCATGCAAGCTCTCGACGAGAAGAACGTGCCAGCATATCTTCGCAGACTAGTGATTAGCTATTTCACAGATAGAGTGCTGAAATACGATACAAAGAATGGTCCAAAAGAGTATGATATAACCGGTGGTGTGCCACAGGGCTCTGTTCTTGGTCCACTTCTGTGGAATATCATGTATGACGGGCTCCTGAGACTGAAGCTTCCAAGATGTGTCAAACTGGTAGCGTATGCGGATGATGTTGCCGCAGTGATCGTCGCCAAACACCTCGACGAGATTCAACATCTGTTTGACATCACTTTTGAGAAGATCAACCAGTGGATGGATACAGTGAACCTACAACTGGCCAAGCAGAAGACCGAAGCAGTGCTTATTACCAGCCAAAATGAAGTTGAAACAATTAAGATTAATGTCGGTGACCGAGAAATCACATCACAACCATTTATCCGTTATCTGGGAGTGATGCTGGATGCACGACTCAACTTCAAACAGCAGGTGGAACATGTCAGTGCCAAAGCGTCAGTAGTGAGGGCTAGTCTCGCACGGCTGATGCCTAACATCGGAGGCCCAATGCAGAGCAGGAGGCTACTATTGTCATCAGTAGTCACATCAGTGCTCACTCACGGAATATCCATTTGGGCTGATGCACTGGAAACCCAAGAATCATGGAGAAAAGCTGGACCAATATACCGACTGAGTGCCCTACGAGTAGCTAGTGCCTTCCGCACTATATCAGAAGAAGCAGTGTGCGTCATTGCTGGAACCCTACCTCTTAGAGTTCTAGCAGAGGAAAGACGGGCCCTTTACCAACGAAAAAGGTCAACTGCACTGAGCCCGGAAGAACTTAGAATTGAAGAACGGCAGAAGAGCATAGGCCGATGGCAACTACAATGGGATGCTGCAGAGAAGGGTAGGTGGACGCACCGTCTCATACCTCGGGTCGACATTTGGCTTAACCGGAATCACGGTGAGGTCAATTACTATCTTACGCAGATGTTGTCGGGACATGGGTGTTTTCGAGAGTATCTATACCGCTTTAAGCACGATGACTCTTCGGAGTGCCCGTCCTGCCCAGGAGCTGCTGAAGACGCGGGGCACGTCTTCTTTGTATGTCCTCGTTTCGATCCACAGCGTGAAGAACTGGAGAGGATCCTGAACCAGAGAATGCAACCAGATTCACTAGTAGAAGCAATGTTGTCATCAGAAGCTGCCTGGAACGCTACCAACACGTTTGCAACAGAAGTCCTTAAAGACTTGCGTTCCACCGAAAGAAAAAGAGCAAATAGCAGAAGATAGAAGGAAGATAGTTAACACCTTAGCCACCAGAAGGAAGAGCAGTAGCTAGATCCTCCCTTCACGAAGTAATGCCTGACGGCGGTTTCCATGAGGGATTAGAGGAAAGAAGGAAAAGGGGTTTAGGGTTTAGTGGGTAGGGGCGTTAGTGTCGAGTTAGTATGACGCTGCGTCGAGTCGCCACATATCCAGGCCAAACAGCTATGCCTAGAATCCGTAAAAAGGATTCCCCCCCCTAAAAGGGAACATACATACATACATACATACATACATACATACATACATACATACATACATACATACATACATACATACATACATACATACATACATACATACATACATACATACATACATACATACATACATACATACATACATACATACATACATACATACATACATACATACATACATACATACATACACTCGGGGCAGAAGAGATACTGCTACCGGGCGCGTCTCCCCGAGCGGATGGGAGAACGCTCGCTGTCCTTGGATGACACTTAATCTCTTAGTTGATGAGGTACAGCGGGTAGGAGCCAAGCAAAATAACCAAACAAAATAAGCTCCCGTGGACAAAACTCCCCTTTAATGGGTTGGTCACACTAACTGACCTAGCAAGACGATTGGTTCCTGCTGTAACTCACTGGGAGTGTCCGGAACCTGTATCGTAGTTTCCGACGATGCAGGCCACGGCTGATGTGAGCTTGCTCTGCCGAGGTGAAAGTTGCAGCAGTGGATCAGGAGCCAGCCACTTCGGGCCTTGATCAGGAAGTACGCAGTGAGTGTTAAAGATCGGAATCTTCACCGCTCCGAGCGAGTCTAGTCCGTCCGTGTATTCCGGGACTGGCTAAGTGTCGGCTAGGCCTCAGGGAACTGGGGTAGGAGTACTATCTCCGAGGGTACACCCGTTCCTAGTTATGGCAACCCGCTCCACTCCGTACGATGCGCTGGTAAATCAAAAAAGTATGAGTACGTTACAGGAAACAAACATGAATAGAAACGGGCTTCATGCTCAACAAGCAGCGATTGAAGCAAGCGCTGACATGAAGAGAACGCAAGCGTTGGAGCGCCTTGAGAAGCTGACCATTGAGCTGCAAGAGTTTGTCCAAACTAAGGTCAATATCCACAAGGAGATAAAGACCAAGACAACCGGTGTAGTCAATGCTCTTGGAAGATTCAAGAAACTGGACGAAGAATGGCGCTCATCATTACACCGCACCCCTTGTGCTACATCGGAGAGAAACAGTCAAGTGGTTGTTGAAGAAGCGATGGACACTGGAGCCGAAGGTGACGGAGAATCAGTCGCTGAAGAAGAAAGTAAAACTATCACAACGGCAGAGACTGAATCCTTTGACCAAGACGGCTGCATCCTGAGGAAGTTGAAAAGAAAAATTCGTTCTCCCGAAGGCGGAGCTTTTCATACTCCCAAGAAGCTGAAAGACGTTGGACCTGGTCATCCCATCAAGAAGCAGGAAGTGGTTAAGGATCTTCCACAAAACTCTTGTGAACAGAACAAGAAGCCAGGCTGGGAAAAGGTGCAGTCCAGAAAGGACAAGAAGAAGGAGCGCAAGAAACTGTCCCCAGAAAAACCTCTGGTGCCTCCACCGAAGCCGAACCAGAAGCCAAGAAGAACAGCAATGAGACCGGAGGCACTTATTATCCGTCCAGCGAACAAAGATAAGTATTCTGAAATACTTACACGGATCAAGGCGGACGTTCGCCCAGATCAGGTCCGCAACACAGTCGAGAAGATACGCAGGACCGCGACAGGGAACATTCTCATCACGCTGTCGAAAGGCAGTAGTGATAGAGGTAAAGACCTGCAGAAGACTATCGCGGGAATACTTAAGGAGGACGCAAATGTCATTAGTACAGGACCTGAAGAAGACCTGGAAATTCGCGATATTGATGATACTACAACCAAAGATGACATTCTAACAGCTTTACAAGAGGCAGCTGGAAACGATTGTGGTATAACAGTAGAGGCCATTAAAATTCGTAAGGTCTTACGTAGCAGAACACAAATTGCGTCGGTGACTCTGGCAGCAACGGTAGCGCAGAAAGTGGTAGGAGAACACGGTAAGATTAGGATCGGCTGGACCAATTGTCGTATTAGAACAGTACTAAGACCAGTCCGATGTTATAAATGCTGGCATTTTGGACACCGTGCGGTTCAGTGCACAAGTAAAGTCGACCGCTCCAAACTTTGCATTAAATGTGGAGAAGAGGGACACAAAATCGCCGAATGTAATAAGCCTGCTAAATGCGCACTGTGTGCGGATCAATCCGGTACAGAGAATAACGCCCATCATGCCGGCACAAGCAGATGCCCAGTATACCAAGAGGCACTCAAGAAGATAACTGATAAACGAAAATGAGAATACTGCAGCTAAACATCAATCACTGTGAAGCGGCACATGATTTGCTCATGCAGACAGTACGTGAACAGAAGCTTGACCTTGTGCTTATATCGGAACCGTATAAACACCTCGGCGGCCAACCATGGGAAACTGACTGCACCAAAAAAGCTGTCATATGGTCCTGTCGCAAGCTCCCCTTCCAGAGTGTCGTTAACAATGGCAGCGCCGGCTTTGTAGCAGCATCGGTAGATGGCATCCGCTTTTACAGCTGCTACACACCACTTAGCCTCACTATTGTTGAATTCATGGACTTTCTGGATCGACTGACGGAGGACGCGAAGCAGTACTACCCAGTGGCAATAGCTGGAGACTTCAACGCCTGGGCAGTGGAATGAGGCAGCAAACACACCAACGCTCGAGGTAAAGAACTACTGGAAGCTTTTTCTACGTTAGATGTAGTATTGTTAAACAGCGGCGATGCGCCGACGTACACTAAAGGAGACGCAAGTTCTATTTTGGATCTTACTTTTGTCAGCAGCAGCCTCATCAGAGGAAACTACGACTGGAAGGTGATGGAGATCTACACGGCCAGCGATCACAATGCGATTCTCTGGGAAGTATCAAAGGACCAGAATCCTAGAAGACCGGCTAAGAAACTTGACATCGTTGGGTGGAAGGTGAAATCCTTTGACCCAGGTGCTCTAGTAGCTGCCCTAAATAGTGAACCGCTTACTACTGGATCTGCAGAAGAAATGACCAAGGACTTGATGAAGAGAGTGACCCAGGCTTGCGACACCTGCATGCCTCGTAAACGGGGCATGAACCAAAGACCTTCGGTGCACTGGTGGAACGAACACATCAGCTTCCTACGGAAAGAGTGTCTCAAGAAAAGAAGAATATCTCAGCGTGGTTATCGGCGGCCTGACTCAGCGGAACTAGTCGCAGAATACAAGAAAGCTCGTCGAGACTTAAACAAAGCCATCAAGGATAGCAAGAAGAACTGCTGGAAAGAGCTAATCAACGAGGTGGACAAAGACTTGTGGGGCAGACCTTACAAGGTAGTCATGGCAAACTTAAAATACCAGCCAATGCCGTCTCCTACGTGTCCTCAACTCCTACAGAAGATCGTGACTGCGCTGTTTCCACGACAGCGCGTTTTCAACTATCTGTTGACACAGGACGAACTGAATGATATTCCACCTGTCACGAAAGAAGAACTGATGGAAGCTTGTAACCGCGTCGGGAATAATAAAGCACCGGGATTGGACGGAATCCCTAATATTGCCTTGAAAACATCTATTAAAGCAGCGCCAGCGTTATTCCTCGACGTCTACAACATCTGCTTGAAGGAAGGGATTTTTCCTCGGAAGTGGAAACAACAACGGCTGGTACTACTTCCTAAAGGGAAAAAGCCACCGGAAGAACCGTCATCTTATCGTCCACTCTGCATGCTGGATACAGCCGGTAAGATACTAGAACGTATAATCCACCAAAGGATAGAAGCAGTTGTCGATCCACTCTTGGCGGACAATCAGTACGGATTTCGGAAAGGATGATCAACCCTGGACGCGATCAACCTGGTTGTCGGTATAGCCAAAGACGCAATCGCCGGTACCAGATGGAAGGGGGGAACAAAGAAATATTGCCTGGTGACAACTTTAGACATAAAAAATGCCTTCAACTCCGCTAACTGGGATTGCATCATACAAGCTCCCTTTCCAAACTGCAGTCGACAACAGCAATGCCGGCTTTGTAGCAGTATCAGTAGAGGGCATCCGCTTCTATAGCTGTTACGCACCACCTAGCCTCTCTACTGTCGAATTCACCGCATTTCTGGATCAACTTACCGAGGATGCGAAGCATTACCACCCAGTGGCAATAGCCGGGGACTTCAACGCCTGGGCAGTAGACTGGGGCAGCAAGTATACAAACGCGCGAGGAAAGGAACTACTAGAAGCCTTTTCTACATTAGATGTAGTACTGCTCAACAGTGGTGATACACCAACCTACACCAAAGGAGACGCAAGTTCTATTGTAGATCTCACTTTCATCAGTAGCAGCCTCACCAGAGGTAATATCAACTGGAAGGTGATGGAAATCTACACAGCCAGCGACCACAACGCGATTCTCTGGGAAATATCAAACGTCCAGAGCCCGGAAGACCTAAAAGTAACTTAACACCATTGGTTGGAAGGTAAAAACTCTTGACCCAAGTGCATTGTTAGTAGCTCTCAATAGTGACCAGATTATCGCGGGCTGCACAGAAGAGAAGACCAAGGACCTGACGAAAAGAGTGACCCAGGCTTGTGACGCCAGTATGTCTCGTAGACGTGGCATGAACACAAGACCTTCCGTTCACTGGTGGAACGACCACATCAGCACCCTTCGTAAAGAGTGTCATCAGAAGAGAAGAATAACTCAGCGTGGCTACCGACGACTTAACTCTGCGGAGCTGGTCGCAGAGTACAAAAAAGCCCGTCGATCCCTGAACAAAGCCATCAAAGATAGCAAAAGAAAATGCTGGAAGGAGCTCATCGACGAGGTGGACAGAGATCTGTGGGGTAGGCCGTATAAGTCGGTCATGACCCATCTTAAAAACTAGCTTATGCCATCACCCACGTGTCCTCAACTCCTACAGAAGATCGTAAACGCGTTGTTCCCCGAACAAAGCAAGTTTAACTACCTATTAGCGCAGAATGAAATGGATGACATTCCATCTGTCACGGAGGGAGAACTGATGGAGGCTTGTAATCGTGTAGGGAACAATAAAGCGCCGGGATTGGACGGGGTCCCCAATATTGCTTTAAAAACAACTATAAAAGCAGTGCCATCATTGTTCCTGGACGTCTACGACACATGCCTCAAGGAAGGGATTTTCCCTCGGAAGTCAGTGGAAGCAGCAACGACTAGTACTACTTCCAAAAGGGAAAAAGCCACCAGAAGAACCGTCATCTTATCGACCACTTTGTATGTTAGACACGACAGGTAAGATACTTGAGCGTATAATCCACCAAAGAATAGAAGCAGTTGTCGATCCACTCCTGGCAGATAACCAGTATGGTTTCCGGAAAGGACGATCAACCCTGGACGCAATCAACTTGGTTGTTGCAACGGCCAAGGAGGCAATCGAAGGGATCAGATGGAAGGGTGGAGCGAAGAAGTACTGCCTGGTGGCCACTCTGGACATCAAAAATGCCTTCAACTCCGCCAACTGGGACTGCATTATGCAAGCCTTGGAAGAGAAAAACGTACCAGGATACCTACGTAGGATAGTGGCTAGCTACTTCACAGACAGAATCCTGAGATACGACACGAACAATGGTCCAAAAGAGTATGATATTACCGGAGGTGTACCCCAGGGTTCTGTTCTGGGTCCACTTCTGTGGAATGTCATGTATGATGGCCTGCTGAGACTGACTCTTCCAAGAAGTGTCAAGCTTGTTGCATATGCAGACGATGTAGCTGTCGTAATCGTTGCGAAACACCTAGATGAGATAAACCACATGTTCGGTATCACCTTTGAGAAAGTTAACCGGTGGATAGATTCAATGAATCTACAACTGGCTAAACAGAAGACTGAGGCTGTGCTTATTACCAGCAGAAAAGTGATAGAGACCATAAAACTGAAAGTCGGAGAACAAGAAATCACATCACAACCATATATCCGATATCTGGGAGTGATGCTTGATGTCCGACTCAACTTTAAGCAGCAAGTCGAACACGTGAGTGCAAAAGCATCAGCAGTGGTAGCTAGCTTAGCACGACTGATGCCAAACGTTGGAGGCCCAAAGCAGAGCAGAAGACTACTATTATCATCTGTAGTCACATCAGTGCTCACTTACGGAATATCTATATGGGCGGACGCACTAGAAAAGCAAGAATCATGGAGAAAGGCTGGACCAGTCTACCGTCTGAGTGCCTTAAGAGTAGCAAGTGCCTTCCGCACAATATCTATGGAAGCAGTGTGTGTCATTTCCGGAACTTTGCCTCTCAGAGTCTTAGCTGAGGAAAGACGGATCCTTTACCAACGAAAGAAGTCAACCACACTAAGCGCTGAGGAGCTTGGAACAGAAGAGCGGCAGAGGAGCATAAGTAGATGGCAACTACAGTGGGATGCCACAGTGAAGGGTAGGTGGACGCATCGTCTCATACCAAGGATCAACGTTTGGCTGAACCGGAGTCACGGTGAGGTCAACTATTATCTTACACAGATGTTATCAGGACACGGCTGTTTCCGGGCGTATCTCCACCGCTTCAAGCATGATGATTCCCCGGAGTGCCCGTCCTGCTCAGGAGTCAATGGAGATGCAGAGCACGTTTTCTTTGAGTGCCCACGTTTTTACCCACAGCGAGATGAGCTGGAGAATATCCTGAAGAGGAAAATCCAACCAGAGACAATAGTAGCAGCAATGCTGTCATCAGAAGCTGTCTGGAACGCTACCAACACGTTTGCAACAGAAGTCCTTAAAGACTTGCGTTCCACCGAAAGAAAAAGAGCAAATAGCAGAAGATAGAAGGAAGGTAGTTAACACCTTAGCCACCAGAAGGAAGAGCAGTAGCTAGATCCTCCCTTCACGAAGTAATGCCTGACGGCGGTTTCCATGAGGGATTAGAGGAAAGAAGGAAAAGGGGTTTAGGGTTTAGTGGGTAGGGGCGTTAGTGTCGAGTTTTAGTATGACGCTGCGTCGAGTCGCCACATATCCAGGCCAAACAGCTATGCCTAGAATCCGTAAAAAGGATTCCCCCCCCCCTAAGGGAAAAAAAAAAACATACATACATACATACATACATACATACATACATACATACATACATACATACATACATACATACATACATACATACATACATACATACATACATACATACATACATACATACATACATACATACATACATACATACATACATACATACATACATACATACATACATACATACATACATACATACATACATACATACATACATACATACATACATACATACATACATACATACATACATACATACATACATACATACATACATACATACATACATACATACATACATACATACATACATACATACATACATACATACAAACATACATACATACATACATACATACATACATACATACATACATACATACATACATACATACATACATACATACATACATACATACATACATACATACATAAATACATACATACATACATACATACATACATGCATACATACATACATACATACATACATACATACATACATACATACATACATACATACATACATGCATACATACATACATACATACATACATACATACATACATACATACATACATACATACATACATACATACATACATACATACATACATACATACATACATACATACATACATACATACATACATACATACATACATACATACATAAATACATACATACGGACATCATCACGAAAACATTCAGGGAAGCTTCTTAGGACCTCAAAACGTCAAGATCTGATGAGAACTCGATTTTCGAAAAACGGGGTAAAACCAATAACTTCTCGATTTTTGAAAATTTTCAATTTTCTTAGCGAGAAGTTAAAAATTTTTCCTTATTAAATTAAAGCTATTCTACTATTATAGACATGCATACAAGTAATATGATTAATTCATTTTATCATTGCTCTTATTATAATTGTTGTATTTCATCAATTATGATCGCATCATTGTCACAAATGTAGACATTATTTCGACTCTGCCATTATTTAATCTAAAAATTCGTTATTCAATTCGGACAGGTAGATTTTGAGAAATATAAAAAAAAAACTACGAAAATAAATTTTTTTGAATGTGGTTTTTTTGGAATAACTTTTAAACGGCTTTACCGATCGATTCCAAGAACTAATCAGCTCTTAACATCAATAAACCACGTCGATCGCCGCCAGTTCGGTCAAATCGGTTGATTTGTTTGTGAGTTATCGTTGTCGAAAGAAAACTGAAAAAAGTGTTTTGTCAGCATTGCTCTGAAATTCCTAGTTTGATCAATTCAATTTAAAAATTCTTTATGAGGCTTAAAAAACTGCGTTGAATGCCGCCTACCGCGTGAAAATCGTTCTATTCATTCTAAAGTAATTGCAGTTTGAAAATTCAAAAAATAATGTCTTAATTAATTTCTATCCGACTTTCGAGCCCGGAGAGCTCAAAATAACAAGAAAATTATATATTTGAGCTCGAAGAGCTCAAAAATGTAATAAGTGTAATTTTGAGCGCTTAAGTATGGAATTAGCGGGAAGTTGCAGGCATAGTCTTTAGAGTCAACCGTTTTTCTAATGTTTTTTATTGTTTTTAAAATTAGTAATGTTTACTAGATTTATTCTATACGTCACTATACTAAGCTTTAAAAAGCTTTTGTTAAAAAAAAACAACATAGCGTATAACCGAAAATCGTGACGATTTTTTTTTACATTGCTATAAAATTTCTTTTATACGTCAATAGAGAAGTTTCACTTTAAAAATTCGACTGTATTGGTCGAAGATAATGTACTTTTGATCAAAGATATAGATCTCTCGAACCAAGATAACGAAAGTCGAAACAAGAAATTCTTGAATCAAGACAACTGGTTCTCTTCAAAATAAATTTGTTGGAAAGATAGTTTCTCATTAATTAATATAGTTTTTTAACAGTGCTTTACCCGCATGGAAAAATTTATGTGTGAAAAATACATTTTGACTTATATTTTTTTGAGATAAATACATACTTACTTACATTTTGAAATATATTTCCGCATATATGTTCATATATATGCACATACATATGTGTACATTATAAAAACGTACCAATCGGCCATTCTATACAAAGTTATAGGCATTAAAAAAAAAGTGACATCTTTTTTTGAAAATCAAAAGGAATGCCTCATATTTATACGTGTACATGTTTGTGTACATATATTGTTAAATATATGCTTCTATCTATATAAGCATATATGTCAATATACAGGGTGTCCCAAAAGTCACGGACGCCATTGTAGCATCTGATGAAAAAAATACTTCTGAGACGAAAAGTCCTTAGCCATTTTTCAATTAACCACATAGATAATTAATTATTAATTAAAAATAACGTCTCTTTATTTGTTAGAGAGAGAGCGCCAGTGTCCAGTCAAGTATGTGCCAAACAAAGACACAACTAACTCTATGGCTAACTAGTTTCTATAGCTAACGTAGTCACACATATTTACTTACACATTCACACGTGCAAGCGTCTTCGTTGGAACGCACTTGACTTGACACTAGTGCTCTCTCTCTCTAACGCATAAAAGGACGTTATTTTAATTAATAATTAATTATCTATGCGTCTGATTAAAAAATGGCTAAGGACTTTTTGTCTCAGAATTATTTTGTTTATCAGATGCTACAATGGCGTCTGTTACTTCTGGGACACTCTGTATACGTGTACATATACAATATATATGCATACATTTATTTTGACATTGATAATGACTTATACAGTCAAAACTATATGTCGTTATATTTTTCTTTGTGTAAATATATGCCACATGTATGTTTGACATTTATATTTTTCCACGCGGGTAATCATGGTCTCTTTATTCATAAGCTATGAAGAATCATAATGAAATATAAAAATATCATCTTACCGTTAGGATCGTCTCGATCGCGACTGATCTCACCTACAAAATTAACAAATCAGAATTAATCGATAATCATCTAATTACAAATATAATCAATTAAAGTTAGCACAAATAATCGATAATCAAGTGTGCTTTATCACTTATACTGTGACATATTACTCCCCCCGTAATTCGCGCATTAACGTACAGCCTCATGCTTACAGGCGCACATACCTGATCCCAGGCATTTATGCCAGAGATGCGCTTTTTTTATAAATAATAATTAAAATCATTAATTTTAATAATGCGGCACTACATTCAACAAACATTAAAGATGATCAAAAATTACACATTAATAAGAAAAAACAATTAAATATGAAGAAAGCATGCGATTAGATGGATAAAAAGTACGATGAACGAATCTGATAGCTACTCGTACAGTAGAAATAAAATTGAATATAGATCTAAATTTATTCTGATAAATTCAGAAGAAAAATTACAAAATTTTATCGAATAATTTATGACGATAAAACATAAATTTTTATTGGAAGTCTAGTGGCTATATGAGTTAGTTTGATAAGTTTTATTTAAAATTAAGTAGGCAACAATCGTAAATATTATTATTATTATTATTATTATTATTATTATTATTATTATTATTATTATTATTCAAGGTATTTAATATATATATATATATATATATATATATATATATATATATATATATATATATATATATATATATATATATATATATATTTGACTCGAAGATCAGTGTTTATTGATAAAGATAGATAGTTATTATTATTCTAAGCCGAATACTCCCGATCCAAATTCTTGAAGAATGACTAATTTTGATTATTACTTCTTCACCATAATATTTTATCGGTATGAGGTTTCATACCATCAGAGAAAATTTAGGTGAAATTCACAATTAAAATTCGTTTATCGACAATTATTGTTAGAGAAAGATGTAATTTTTACTCAGTGTAACTTTTTCAGTAACTGAAAAAATAATTCAGACAGCCCAGACCAGGACTCGAACCTGAATCTTTTGGTTACGCGCCAAATGCTCTACCAGTTAAGCTATCTGAAACACTGTCCGTAACTACCTTCCAGTTACCCATTAAGTTCCACTGAGTAAGTCTCTTTTGGTAGAGCATTTGGCGCGTAACCAAAAGATCCAGGTTCGAGTCCTGGTCTGGGCTGTCTGAATTATTTTTCCAGTCACTGAAAAAGTTACACTGAGTAAAAATTACATCTGTCTCTAACAATAATTGTCGATTAACGAATTTTAATTGTGAATTTCACCTAAATTTTCTCTGATGGTTTGAGACCTCATACCGATAAAATATTATGGTGAAGAAGTAATAATCAAAAATTAGTCATTCTTCAACAATTTGGATCTGGAGTATTCGGCTTAGAATAATAATAATAACTATCTATCTTTATCAATAAACACCGATCTTCGAGTCAAATATATATATATATATATATATATATATATATATATATATATATATATATATATATATATATATATATTAAATACCTTTATTATTATTATTATTATTATTATTATTATTATATAAATGTCTTGATTTATCATATAATTATTTATTAGCAACAGAAGTGCAGCTTGCAAGATTGTAGCATGACTTGACTGAGGTGTAACTGTACCTCTCACGTGAACCATCTTGGGCAGTTCTGGCGGAGTGAATGTGGGGGGAGGATGATGGTCGTCTGTAACAAACCACTACATATGTTAGCTACCCTATCTAATTAAATAAGTATTACGTAACTAAATCCTAATTTTATTTTTTTCTAGACTATTTTGTTTTATGGCATTTAGAGTTGTACACAAGATCCAGTTGATGATTTTAAAAATTATACAATTAAAAAAATTTTTTCAAATTTGTATTTAACCGATTTATCGATTCTTATTCACTTTCCAGTGTATTTAATAAATTTTACTTGAGGATCGAAGCATAAAATAGATTAAATCAAAATATAAGTATCTTTTTGTTCCGACAAAAAATTAAAATTTGTATACTCTCAGGAAAGAAGGCATTCCGTAATAAGTTAAACAAATCAAGTTAATTTCAAATATAACAATTTCAAGAATCTAAGTTCTGATTTCCAGCAATCATAATATTTCATCAACATTTGAAGGGTTGATTAATTCTATATTCTGTAGAATATATTAGGTTAAATACACTGAAACAATAGTCAGTCCTCTAAAGTTGTGCTCTTTCGTTGAAGTTGCTACTTCTTCCTATCCCCACCATCGGAATTTATTTTTTTATACACACTCTGGGTGCGCAATAACAATCAGGTTTTACTGATATTCAAAATTTAAGGAAGGAGAGTATCCTTGCAACTTAAACGAATGTATCCTGTCAACTTTCGAGGAATTTAACTGTATCTGTATACATGTTTTTTTTTTCAAATAACACTAAAACTCTCAGTGCTAATTTAAACCAATAATAAATTTTTAATAAAAGATAAAAAGTTTTTTTTTAATTCATGCACCGTGCGCTTAACCAAAGAAAATTTTACTAAAATGAAAAGTAATTTTAACCAAAATCAATTTTAGTGTCTCTTTTAATATTAGGGTAGTGAATATAAGTAAAAGTTGTATTTTTAATATACAAAATCATTTGGTTAATCTAACTTTCATCTTAATAAAAAATATTGAATTATACTCGTGCATCAATACCTATCGTTGTAAGCTAAACAGTAAGTCATAAATACTAATACGAAAACACGTAAATCTACATTACAAATACATAATTTCTGAACCCTAAATTATCGAATATAGTGTGCGTGTTGTTTGCAGATAAAATAATATATTTTTTAAATAGAAATAAGTGTTTAAAACTAAAAATAAAACATGCAGATCAGAAATAGTAATTGCAAATAAGATTCTATTAATTTAGTAATTATTATTATTACTAATAACTTTATCTAGTTTTTTAGAATGCAACAGACAGAAGAGTATATAAGTAAGAAAAATGAAAAACAGAGTACTGTTTGTGCTTCTTTTCTGGTATCTATCAAATCTACAATATAAATAAGGTTGTTTAGAAGCTGATGTCGGGTGGAGTTGATATAGGATTGAAGTTTTTCTGCGTCGAATTTACCAATTTATTTTAAACTGTTATTTCGAATGTGAATTTGTAAAGTAGCTGTTTTGTGAATGAATAGCTCTTGAGTTGATGTAATCAAATGAATTATGAATATTTGTACTAGTGGTTTTCACAGACGTACAAAATTTGTATTAGAAAAAAAAAACATTTGCCAACAGTAATGCTGTACACCGTAATTAAAATGTAAGGTGTGATAGCATAAAAAAAAAATAAAATATAAAATGTATTTATTATCTAAGGTCGAAGATACGCATCTTATGCTATAATGGCTTTATTATAAGTTATTGAGAATTATTTATCTATTATAAATATTGCGTTTTTAGATGGACCATTAGCAATTATAATCGTTAATTTATAGTTTCCTAGCCTATTTTAATTGGACAATAATGAATCTGATTATACGAGCAAATGAGTATCCTTCAAGCTGAAACTTACTTGAGTACGAGAAGTCTTCACCTACGTAGATACATGGAAGATGAAAGGTTCAGGCACATAGACACATAGACAGTTAGTTTATGATAATTTTTTACAACTATTCATTTGTACTTATGAATAATATGTTATGATGTGTGTTTATAATTTTTATTATTTGTTTATACGGAAGTATAAGGACAAAAATAATTATTTTATTTGTAATACATAAAAAGAAATTTGGTAAGAAATATTTGAATATAATTCTTATTTTTGAACAGATTAAGTACAGATACTTATGGTAGACAGTATACTAGTTATTGATACTCTACTATATTTTGCGGATTAGTTCATTATATAACACTATTATTGCTTTAAGCATTTTTTATGACCTATTAGGTAGTTAAGAAACTTTAAAAACTGTGAACCGATATTAAATAGAAAATCTTGACTAAAGAGAAAAAATTTATTCAAGTTCATCACAATAGTTAGTAATTTTAAAAATTTGTTTTCCTGTCTTCAGTTTATTAATATTAATTTGATATTAGTGCTATAATACATCCAGCAAAAAATCTATAGTGATGATGATTACGCCAACCATTGCTGTGGTAATCATTACCAAAAAGTGGTAATCATTACTAAAAAATTAATCTAGCTTTTATTCGCAAACTTGAGATAAACAGCCTTGTTCCAAAAACTAAATCATAATGGTTTCTTTCTATCGAATAATTCAACAATTAAACAATTAAACAAACTTATATTGATCATGTTTCCTAGGGTCAATAATGAGCGTTTATATCTTACTAGATGACTTGTTGAACCAAAATTTCTTTTTAATTAATTTTATAAATGTAGGAAGTTTAATCTCACCGTACTCGGAAAAATGTTATGAAGCATGTATCTAAATGAATATTATTTTGAAATTTATACATGCAGATTTATTACTAGGCTCACTGTTTTATAGTTAGAAAATTTAGGTAAGGCATTTGGGTAAGGAATTTACCTTTTTTACATCGTTTAAATTGTTGCAAAATCAAATTTTTATAATTTAGACAATTAATTTTAATTTTATTATAACGGGATAAATTTAAAAACTTATGGGAAAAAAATTACTGTAAAATTTTTATTGCAACTTGTCTTATTTATAAAACATAATTATTTTCATGATTTTGACTTACAAAGAAATTTCTCTTTATGTATTACGTATAATAAAATATGACATGAAATTTTTTTGAAAGAATCTCTTGTATGCAAACATCACTCGTTATTCAACTATCCAATGTCGTATTCATCATAACTGGTTTCTGTATATAAACACCTATAGCGGTTTTACCGTAAAATATATTTGTAGTACATAAAACAATCAAAAAGTTTTTTTGAAAATAAAAAAAAAATGCAATTTGATGATAATCGAGCAAATAGTTAATTTTAAAACTTATAATTTAAAGTAGTTTCACAATTTTTGTTTCATTTACTACATTTTCCAATATGAAATCTAGAAATGTTCAATTAAAAATTATTTTTTATAACAATTAGAGTCAAATCACATATAAAAATTCAAATACACTAATGAGCACTACGCACACGCATAATTTGTTGCAACGAACTTGTTGTATTTCAATTATTTGGTAATGAGCGATCTTAATGTTTCCGCTTCATTCAATACTCCATCGGTAGTCTGATTTTTGTTTTGTAAATAATTACTTTTGTAACCAGTACAAATGAAAACAATCGTTCAGGAAGAATTTAACTATAAACAGTAGAAAATATTGTGTAAAATCAACACAATTTTTGTGTTAAAAAATTTTTAACACAGATCGTATTTAACACAAATACACAATATTTTTTATTGTGTAAAAAAATTAACAATTTGAATATCGCATCGAATATTAATCTTTGACCTTGTACAGGGTCTTCTACTTTGTGTATGTTAAAAAAGCGTTAATTAAATGATACTACAAACTGTCTACATATTCGTCGACTCGATGAAATTGCGGATATAGCAAGAGATTTTATGTAAAAATTGACGACGTATTTAATATTGTTAGTAATAAAAAAATATTTATTTCAACTGACGGTGAACCTGAAGTTTATTAGCCACCAATCGAAAGTTTGCCAGTAATGAAATTAGAACTTTCACCACACTTTAATCAAAAGTTCATGTTTTTATTATGTATCGACAATTCGCTCAATATATCTAGCAACACAAACAATTAGCTTGATAAGTTTTAGTTATTTGAGTTATTAGATAAGATAAAGAAAATTTTTTTGTGGCCTGATGATAGAAATTAATTATTGGCCTATTAGAAGTAGAAATGAAAAACAACTATCCCGGTTTGAATAAAACTCTCAGTTCAAAAAATCACTTGACAAAAAAATGAGCGAGAAGCGATATGAAACATACAATAATTCGGCATTACTATGAACTGAACGTTTCAAAACTTGTAGCAATAACAATTCCTGAATAGCTATTAAGAATACAGACAATACAAACAATTATTATTGCCAAGATGTAACTACGGTTCTGAATTAATTATTTACATTACAATTGAACTTTTGGATTGGTGTGATGAAAAAATGAAATCGTATTACAGAAGAAATGTAAATCACATATGTTTCGTAATGATCCAATTTCCTTCTTAGAAGCGTGATGTATCATTATTTATAAATAATGATTATTAATAATTATTAATAATTAATAATTATTAATTATAATACTCAAATATGAAGATTTAAATTATTATAAATATTCCAGTTAAACTCTTCCTTAAGATGAAATGTTTAGTTTTAAACTAATGGCCGATGAAATAATGAGTGCTATTCGTATTTACCCGTGTTCAAATCATTAAAGTAGCTTTTGAATAATAGATTTAGTAAGTATCAAACGAAAATTATAACATCAATACATAAATTTTTCCATCCAATCATTTGTAATTCTGTCAAGAGTCTGATCAACAATTATGATTTATAAGTTACATACAATGGAGACCCCTGCTCCTATGAGAGAATTTCAAAGCGAAGTAGTGGAGAGCATCATCATTCTTGCCATTTTCTTGCTCAAGAATTTTAAAGAAGTATCTGTAGCAATTTTTCGATAATTCCTGAGCAAGAATCTGTTGACAGAATCTTTTACGCTAAAATTTTCAGAATTTGGATGCAGTTACACGGGAAAAAATTTCTGGGAAAATTTACGATACAACTATTGTAAAACTGGACTATACTTTTATTACTATTAATTGTCAAATATTTTAGAAGAAAAAATACTATTTATTCATGAAAAAATACGATATTACTATTGTAAAAAGTAAGAGATGAAAATTTCCAGTGCTGCCTCTGTATCTTTCCAATAGAACTATAGCAAATTTTACAATAGTTGAATTGGAATGTTTCTCAATTAGTGTGAGTGATGGCCGTGACAGCGCTAGACTCCGAGTTTATGTAAATTTTTAATGATATGGTTCTTAGTTTACCTCGGATAGCGTAGAGAGAGAGTCTCTGGCTGCCAACACAGGGTTCTAGGTTCGATTCCCAGATAACACGAAAATATCGGTTTTTTTTTTCGATTACTGTACAGGTACCAATTAGTCCAACCTTCTATCTCTCTCCCTCCCTAATATTTCTTTTAAAAAAACCAACTGTGAATTTTTACAATAGTTGAATTGTAAAGTTCACAAACACATATTGTATAATTTGCTCTATAGTATCCGACTTTTTAAGACTCTTGCTAGTCTTATTTGTTGGATAAAATTTACAATAGTAGATCGTAAAAATTACTAAATGAGAAGTATAGTCCATGGTTCATATTTTATTTAGTAAAAATTACAATAGTAAAATAGTAATAACTCCTTCAATTTTCTTTCCGTGTACTTAATCGAGAATTTAAAGCCAAACTTGCTCAAGAAGAAAAAAATTGTTATCAAGATACTATCAAGTTTTTGTAATGCTTGAAATTTTTACTCCCGTTAGCAAAAAAGTTTCACTTAAAAATCATCAATAGTCTACAGTAATTTTAAATGGTAGAATAGTATTTTATCAAAATTGGCACTTCAGCTTTCAACTTTTTTTTTAATTAAAAACTTCACTTTTTTTCTAGTTTTCTCCTACCGTTTATTTAAAATATTCAAATTAAATTCCGACAGAATGACATGAATTTTTAAGAATCTTTATCAAGAGATAAGTATTATGAGACATGTAAAAACAATACAAAGAATAACAAATCAAAAGCTACTTCAATATTATTTGATAAAATCCACTTGTGAGACAACATCACATAATAAGAAATCCAAGTATTACTTATAATATAATACTCTCACTTTTACATAGAAGAATCACCGAAATGGTATGTGTGACAGTAATATACAAATACGTGACACAATTTCTAGTCTCGTGAGATACGTACTTGCTCTTCCGACCATTTGAACGGCTCGTACGCCTTTCCGGAATGTAGCCACTACCCGAAGGAAGAAGAATCACAGCTATTAGTTTATGCATTTAACAAAATTCGTCAACAATTATCATCGCAACGAATATTTTATAATTGTATATTTAAACCAATGCGGATTTATAAACACTGTTAAAATCATAATAAATGACTAAATCATAGTTATATTAATGATAATATTCACTAGTAGTAATAAAATTATCAACAATATTAAATGTAACTTATAGCAGCGTTGTAAAGTCGCATTGATTGTACTGGTTAAAACATTTAGTTTTATGTAATTATTATTATCCTATTCAATATAGTATTTAAAATTCATTATACTTGAAGATAATGGTTTACGTCTTTATTCTTTTAAACAAAGTTATTGCTAAACAGAATAAAATCTTTGGAGTCACAAATAGAAAATTATTTGCTCGCTGGTTAAAAATTTTACTGCAAAAAATGATATCCATAGGAAAATATAATTTTTAAATACATGTATGTTACATGAAATTTAGTACTTAAAGTACTTAAAAATTAAATCATCTTGACTTTCAGACAACGATCTTCTTCTTAAACACTTACTAAATATCTTCAAGTTATTTTATAATAAGTACAATCTAATACGTTTTGATATGTTACAGCAAGGTAAATTTCGAAATCTTCTGTTAAAATTTCCCCCCAATTCTGTTGTATACAAATTGCTTGCACAAAAATTTGTTCTTCTAATGATCGCCAAAATTGCTCACGTTCTTAAGATTACGATGACTTATCATAACCTGAGTGGAATTAAAATACAAAACAGCAAATTGGTCCTAACAAAATGATTTGGGACCTAACCAGTTCTTATCATCCTCCAGAGAAGACCTATAAGCAAGAGGAAAATCTCCATCAGACTGTTTGAAGAAAAATTTTTTTTTTTATTTTTAATGACTGTATTGCAAAAGCTTCTTTGACAAAAAAGAAATAACCTCAACATTTGTCATTCAACGTTTGATTATGTAAGATATGAATTTCTACATTCAAACTAATTGCATCACTAATCGATATGGGTGAAAATAAGTCCATTCATTCTCAAATTGTCATAGTGGATCCACATTTTTGTCCATCATAATCCCCCATTCTGACAGTTTCATTTAATAGATGACGAGATGAAGTGATGTGAAAAGGTAAGCCCTGGGCAATAAAAAAATTTCTTTTATATTTAAATGATAAGAATCAATTTTAAAAAATAGTAAAATAGAACCTCTACAATCTAAGTCGTAATAACATAAAAGTTTTTTAAATCAACAATTTTCAAATTATTGTATTGCCATCTGTTTAAAAGTCCAAAACCTTTTTAACCTAATTAAAGTAATTACTGCAAATGTATAGTTTATGGTATTGTTTTTTCTCTTAGGCGCTAAATATGCTTCTCTAATTTTAATCTTTCATCATTTTTTTTTGTACTTTACAAGTTTATTAATAATTTTGAAAAAAAAAATGTATATACAGATATTGCATAAGCAGGGGGGGGGGGAGCTAACGATACTACTCTAAAACTACTTAGATCTACAATAAAATCTATAAAAAACAGAACCAAGATGTCGCACACGGCACATATCACCAGTAATTTTGTTATCTCCTCTATTGTATATTATTATGAAAATTGTAAAATACTATATAGAAATAATAAGTCTAATACTAGATACAAATTAATTACATTACCTAAGATATATAAAGAAATCAGTAAAAAGAATGCCTATTACAATGCTATCAAATATTTTAATGAGTTGCCACTTAGCTTAAAGAATCTAACAGGAAAGAAAAAATATATTAGGGAAAAGCTAACTGTCTGGTATAGGGAGGAAGGGATTTTTGCCTCGGGATAAACATAAATATTTTCACCTATATTTAGATTTACTTTTTTGTTATTATTTTTTATATCGTTCAATTTTTATATTTTAAAATTTATATTTATACCCTATATATTATATTTTATATTGTAACCAGTCCCATACACCGTTGACATTTCTCAACTCTATGGGACACGACTAAATCGTGTGTTAATACTGGTAAATAAATTGAATTGAATTGAATGTCTCAATTTTTGAGAATAATTATAAGGATATTGTTTAATCAAATATCGATTTCTCACTATAATATAACTATTTCTTTCATTCAAAAATCTAAAAACTTGGTATTTTAGTATTTTTAAATATCATAAGAAATTCAGAATTTTCTGACACTATGTTCATAGCGCGATTACCTTAAAATATTTAATACTCTCTGAGCAAATTTTTAAGTGTTAATTCGTATTCACACAGTAATAAACATCAAATGATTTGATTAATATCAAAGGAAAGAAAGTGAACTTTTCGACTGAAAAGTTCAAATTTTTTCTATGTACACTGCTCACAAAAATTAAGGAAGCAAGAGAAAAATCCAAATTTTTTGGGGGTTTTTCAACAGTTTGTAACTTAAAGAAAAATAGTTGTACAGCAAATAAATAAAAGAAAATTGTAGCTCCAAGTGTCTAATAAAAGGATCTGAGTTCCAAAATTTTTTTCCAAAATTTTTTTTTCGAGTAATCTCAAGAATACCACCGAAAAAAAAAATTTCGAAATTTTTTTGGTTTTTCTTTTTAGTTTACGGATTTTTTTTTTGACTTAACCTCTATATAGACGGGATAACTTGTTCATTCAGCTTCAATTCGTTTTTTTAAAGACCTCAATACAAACATTTCTTGCTGAGATATTGATGTTTGAATGGAAAAGAATCATTTTGTCTTTGATTATCAATATCTTAGCAACCAATAATCGCACAAAAAATTCAAGTTGGGTTTCGAAAACTTGAATAAATTCTCTTCAAGGATAGGCTATTGCTTTTTTGAAATCATTACATGAATTTGAAAAGCAACTAAAAAAAGGCTTTTCGTAGTTTTTTGGAAAATCAAGCATCTAATCAAAAATGTCGCGGAAACTACTAATATTAAGTGCCTTTTACAGTTCAATATATCTACAAAAACCCTACAAAGTTTCAATTCGTTCCAGCCAGCCGTTTTTTTTCCCCACTCGATTGAATTTTTGAAACAATTGAAAGAGCAAGAGTTTTACTCCGAAAAGGTCATAATTTTTTTAAAATAAAAACAAAAGTTTTTTTCATTTTTCTCTCAATTCTGCATCAGTGACTAGGTAAATTTGAAATAAAGGAAAAACAAAAAAAAAACCAATTCGAAAAATAAAAAAAAAAATTTTTTTTTTTTTTTAACAATTTTTTTTCAATTGGCAAATTTTTTTACAATGCCTATAAGCATAATTTATCCGTACAACAAGTCGCTTAGTTAGTGACTCTGGTGGAAGAAGGATATACTTATTGACAAATCGGGGATCGTCTGGGAAAGTGCGGAAGAGGAGAATTTTCGAAGCCTGCTGAAAAACTCCCAAAAATTTGGATTTTTTTCTTGCTCCCTTAATTTTTGTGAGAAGTCTATTTAAATAATATAAAAATATTTTACAATAAGCTCAAACTTTAGCTTCGAATTTCTGCACAAAACTCAAAAGTATTAAACGCAACAATTGTTTTATCACTGAGATCATAACAAAAAAATAGTTCAATTGAAATTAAATCATTTTTACTTTAAGCAACATTTATATTCCTACATAATAACAAATAGTACCAAATGAAAGCGTGTCTATTTTTAATAATATATATTAGTAGTACGCAACAATGATGTGAACGAAGAATACAACAATCAAACAACGTGCTCAACAATATGCTCCTCTTAAAAATTTTTGAGTCATCAAAAAGCTTTGATTCTTTTTTGATTTGCAAAACTTGGTTATCATTTCATATTATTTTTTTATGTCATCTCCATTAAAAATTCGAGTTGCAACATAAGCAAAAAATTAAAACGTATTTTTTCCAAACCATCAAATATGGTTTCAAACTTTGAATCTAGAAATTTCAGTACAAGTGATTGAAAAGAATATAATAACATTGTATGATATTTAACAAAAAAGTAAAATTTGACACAACGTGGGTATTAATTTTTTCTTTTTTTTTTTTTTTGTAAGAATCATTTTGTTTCAGTTGTTGTCAAATGATATATTATTGTCATGAACTTGGTACAATGGAGTCTTTACATTTTTAATAGTGAAGGTTGACTTAGTTGAATTTTGTAGAATCAAAGTTTGGAAATCTAGGACTAGAAGAGGCTTCCGTGTACCTTATTTACATGATAACAATAAAAAAAAAAAAATTTAACTGTTCTTCATTTTGCGAAAATAGCAGAATATTACTCTGATTTATTTTGTCACGATTGCATAACAAAAATATTCCTCAACCAAAAACTCCGACTAGTTTGACGATAGCAACAATAGTCAAAGTACTTTTGGTTAATAAGCAAGAATACCTACAAATAAATAGTATGACTATTTAATAAAACTATATTGTTTTGAATAATTTATAAAAAAAAAAAAAATCTATGAAATTTCTGTTTCCAAAAGTTCGATTTCAGAGGCTTGCGCAACAGAGTAGAAACTGACATTAATACTATATTTTACATTGTTTCACAAAAAATGACATAATAGTATATTGTACAGCTAAAATGTTAAAATAGTCCTTATCCAATGAGCGCAATGTTTTTAGCACGAGTAGTAAGAATACATGGACGGGGAAAAAGGGATTTAAAAATAAATAGTAACTTTTTTTGGATAAGGATTAGTACACTGCTATGGAATATACAGACGACTTCCTCTAAAGATGCTTTCACTGAAATTAATTATTTGCTAAAGGTGACAAGTAACATTTGTTAAAGGAATACGAATATTCTAACCTGAGTCTTGAATGATGAATTAGAATCCAGAAATTTAGCGCGGGCTTTAAATATATATGAAAACTTAAGTTACTAACGAGCATCCAGAACGCCCATTAAGAAATAATTACGTATTTTCAAGATCAGGGTAGAAACACCTTCAACAAAAAGCCCGGCCCGGTAAGAGCACCTTTAGCGGGAGTCGATTGTATTTTATTTTGCAATCGTCTGTAAATTTTGGTAATTTATAATTTTCGAAATAAAATATGTAGTTGTTTAGAGATACTGCAGAAATACGTAGATTTATTCAAAATGAATATTTTATAAGGAAACGTACGCTGTAAGACACTGCAAAAACTGAATGAAAGTCGCAGTATTTCATGTACTACTACTAATTCAACAAACATCTTGTTTGAAAATCTCAAGGGCTTGACTTATTTGTAAGATAATAATAAAGACCACTAAACCGAAATTTTTCAGAATAGCTTTATGAGCGTTAAGTTTCTTTTGTTATATCACGTAATAATATCACACAGACAGAAAAAAAATATCTACTTCGATTATCCATAACTTATTTAATACCGTTTAATATAAGCAGCCATTTAGGGTTTGATTCGCAGTTATAATAAAATCCAGCAATCAGACATGCGTTCAATAAAATATTATATCTTGCACTATACTGCTATTCTATTAAAATAGATATCGAATGTTAAATTATAGTTATCTATATTTTAGAATATAAAATTAATATGTTACCAATAACCACAATATAGTTAAGTTATGTCTCCGGAAATTGAATTTTTAGAGTATGATTAGCATAAAAGACCTACCATGAGACCTTAACGCTTCGCAGCATGAATAGCTGAAAAATGTACAATTTTTCCAAAAAAGCTATATATTTTGGCTGAAAATGCAACGAGGATCGGTGGATCAATATTGTGTAAAAACTATCACGAAAATCAATAAAAAATATATTACAGCCTTCAGGTCATCATTTCTTTTTTTTGTTAAGTTAAGTTTTCAATTTTTAATGACGATACGTATTTTGCGATCGAAAAAATGTTAAGCAAGCTTGAAATTCAAAATGCTCAATAGCACTTTATTATCGCCTTAGAATTTTCATATATTTCGTTCATTTTTACGTATTGTTGTTATCTCAATAAAATACAGGGAAACAGTGACTGGAAGAATTTGAGCGTACCATCTAGGTAATTTTGGTAGACAGTATTTCCTTTCACCATTCCAGTCTGCATCAACATCATTCCCACATCTGTAAAAAAATAATTATCAATCTAAAATTAGTCTACAGCCTCCACCAAATATTTTCCGATCCATAGTTTTATGTTCCGTCAGAAAAATTCTTACATTTCTTAGTAACAAGAACTTGATTACGTGTCTTTGAAAATTACTATCAGTATTTTACAAACAATTTAGGTAATTCCTGTTTTTCAGTCTTGCTTCAAGTTTTGTACTCGAAAATAAAAAGCGATTTTTTAAAGTTAACGTTTTAAATACATAAAGTTGAATTTAATTAATTCAATTCGAGCACTATTCATTGTGTGAAAAAAAAAACAGTGATTAGAATAGCTACAATGAGGTTCATTAACATTAATTTAATTATTTATAATTATAATACTTTTTTACTGCCCAGGGTTCAAAGTATAGTTACAGGAATTGAATTTATTTTTTTTTTTTTTGTGAAGGCAACATTCTGTAAATACAACTGATTTATATATTGATGACAATGCATTCATTATACTTGTATTCACTATAAGAATGATGATATATCTAACCATGTTTAATATTGAATAAAATAGGCAAGAGAACTCGTACATTTTATAAACTTATTTAAAACTCTTAAAAATATAACGTTATCAAAATTCTTTAAGAATATCATGTCTATTTCAGCATAATGTTTTCGACTTTATATGAGATAATTGATTTTCCGCTATATTTATGACAATGATTATTAAGTTTTATCAATGACCAGCTGTAATTGATAATGGTAAAGAGTATTTGCTACTTCTGAGGTTGGAAAATTTATTAAGTACAAAGGAGAAACCCAACACACCCGAGCAGAGTTCATGCGATGCAAGTAAAGGTGGTTAAGAGAGGATACACACGCTATAGTGCAATCTAATTTTTTAATAAATTTATCATAGGGTTGGTTGGGTTATTATGCTCTGATCTTTAATGAAATTTATACAAGTCATATTATTTACAACTCAATCGATACTTTATAGTACATTCGTCATGTAGTTGTCCAAGTTAAAACATTTTTTATAGAATCTTTATCATGAATTCATTTAAGTATAATCATGCGCTGTGATGTTTTTTATCTCTTATTTATGCAATCAAAAGTAACTACTATATATTTTATTCATATGGTAAGCATAAATATTATATCAAAACTAACATATAAACTTAAAATGTATCTTTTAGGCAAAGAAGTTGATTTTGAAAATTCACCAGTCAAGAAGATTAAACTTTTTTTTTCAAAGGACAATTTTTTAAATTTATTTGATTATAATAGTAGAATTTCCCGCTGATCCCCAGAGCTTTAATATTCATCAATATTATGTTTACAACTTTTTCACTGAAAATGTTTAAAGTTTTGAACTTATAACGACTTTTCAACGCATTTTGTTTTTTGATGTAGCGGAAAATAATTTTAAAGCTTTTTTAGACTTACGTTATCTTACGTTTTCTAAACTGTAAGTTTTGATGCATTGACCTGGATTAACTCTCCAAACTATTCGAAGTAGTTTGAGCAATATTTTTTATTAGAGTTCAGCTAACTTTGTAGATCGACCAGTAATAAATCGATGCTACGGAAGTTTGCATCTTGACATAGCTGCATTGCAGGTCAATTTCGATTATTCTTGTTTTTTTTTAACTTCCCGCTAAGAAAATTGGAAATTTTCGAAAATCGAGAAGTTATTGGTTTTACCCTGTTTTTCAAAAATCGAGTTTTCATCAGATCTCGACGTTTTGAGATCCTAGAAAGCTTCCCTGATTATTCCCGCGATGGTGTGTGTGTGTGTGTGTGTATGTGTGTGTGTGTGTGTGTGTGTGTGTGTGTGTGTGTGTGTGTGTGTGTGTGTGTGTGTGTGTGTGTGTGTGTGTTCATTCAAAAGTTATTGCGGTTTGAAAATTCGAAAAATAGTGTTTTATTAAATTTCTACCAAATTTTTGAGCTCGGAGAGCTCAAAATGATACGAAAATGTTATTTTTAAGTTCAAAGAGTAATGATAATTATATATAATTGCATATAATTATATATTATTATATATAATTAGATGCAGCATTTTTTAATAATTATATATATATAATGAAAATGGTCTTCGTTTGATGCTCAATCACGCCTAAACCACTGATCGTATCGACATGAAATTACGACCATTCGATGCGAAATTTTTCCTAGATGGTTTATGGCTATTTATTTTTCGAATTCCAACGTTCTCCATTTTTTTATTGCTGTTTTACTTTTATGAACATTTATCCCGTTAACAAAAAACAAAAGACAAGCATTTTCTCTTGATTCTTTTGTTTTCATGGATTTCAACGGAGTATATTAAACGGATTATGTTCTTTTACATTCAGCTAAGAATCTACTCCCACACTTCCGCGCACCCACCCTCTCACTCCCACTTATACCCAATGGAATAATTGATGAAAAACAAATTTTCTTATGAACTCCACCGCCCATCTTATAGCATTAAATAAATATTTTTATTTTTAGATTAGAAATTTTATTAATTTTTTTTTAATTTACTTGCAAACGGCTGGACCGATTGGACTATTTTTTTTTGTTATCTTCAGAATTGTCAGGAGAAAGTTTTGCATGTAAGAAAATTTTAAAAAAGTCCGCTAAGAAGTTAAAAATTTCGATGATAATCGAAGGATTCCCATCTATATAGTCCTCATCATGAAATCTCGGGAACCGTACACGGAAAAAACGAGACTTAACTGGTTTCCATGTTGGACGGAACCTAGTTCCATCTACAGGGTGATCCAAAATTACTTTTACAGCGAAGATATTCGAATAGAGAAAACGATTCTGAGCAGAAAACTTCTTAGTCGTTACTGAAAATTTTGAGTAGTTTTTGAGTTATTCAAAATTTTCGTTGACCAATCAGATATGAGGTTTAACATTTAAAAAAAAATACAAAATAATAAATAATAAATTTGGCTGCGTTGCGATTTCCAACTTCACGTTTTACTTTTGTTTGTTTACTTTTTTTAAATAATTCTAATTTTTAAGAGTTTAAACAAATGTAACCTTTAAAATAAAATTTTTTTTTCTTAATTTTGTTTAAAGTCGCATAAACTACTAAGGTCGTGAGCGACTACGTTAGGGGGTAAACTTTTGAGATTGGAACTCGTTTTATTTCTTGGGCTGAGCAGTATAATACACTTAAATATTGAAAATATTCATTGGTTTACGCCGGACTCGAACCTGATCCAATGCTTTGGTAAGCAAGGGCCGGATCCGATAGGCTACTGCGCGCCTAAAAAATAAAATAAAATAAAATACTCAATTTTAAACTTAATTTTAAAATTTAAAGAAGCTATTGAATTAATGAATGGATAGATAATCAAAGATAAAAATTAATTTATTGTAAATTATAAAGATGAAAGATTCTAAGTTAATTGTCAGAATAATAAAAAGGACTCATATCAGACGAAGTATAAGGACAAATTCTAGGCTACTTATCAAGATAAAAATAAGGACTTTTATTAGGTAAAGTAAAAGGACAAATTCCCAGGCTGCTTATCGAGGCTACAGGGTAATAGTAAGGACCTTATCAGGAAAACTAACAGGATAAGGACCAGGCTATTTATCAAGGTAATAATGAGTCTTATCAGGAAAACAAATAGGACAACTTCCAGGTTACTTCTCAGGATAATAAAAAGGACTCTTATCAGGAAACTGGAATTTACTGATTTCACTGTAAAATTCTACTCATTCATTTTAAGAGAGTAGCTTACGATAAATGTCAGAAAAATAAAAAAATTGTAGAAAAAAATGCCTATTTTAAGAACAATATCTAGATCACTATGCAAGGTGAAATTAAAAAATTAACATTATTTTTAGGGCTGAGATCCGAAACTCCAACTTTATAAAATTCCATATAATTGAGAAGAGTTATTTCAAGTTTTAAATAATTTCAGAAATATTATAGATAAATAGATAGGTTGGATACGTATTAGGGAGATGACAAACAAGACAACAAACGAGACGATAAGCGAGACCACAAGCGAGATCATTAGCGAGACCACGAGCGAGATCATGAGCAAGACCATGAGTAAGACCATGAGTAAGATCATGAGCGAGACCATGAGCGAGATCATGAGCGAGACCATGAGCGAGACTACGAGCGGGACCATAAGCGAGACCACGAGCGAGATCATGAGTGAGACCACGAGCGAGATCATGAGCGAGACCACGAGCGAGATCATAAGCGAGACCATGAGCGAGATCATTAGCGGGAGCACGAGTGAGATCATGAGCGAGACCACGAGCGAGATCATGAGCGAGACCACGAGCGAGATCATGAGCGAGACCACGAGTGAGATCATTAGCGGGAGCACGAGCGAGATCATTAGCGAGACCACGAGAGAGATCATTAGCGAGATCATGAGCGAGACCATGAGCGGGATCATGAGCGAGACCATGAGCAAGATCATGAGCGAGACTATGAGCGAGATCATGAGCGAGATCACGAGCTAGACTATGAGCAAGATCATGAGCGAGACTATGAGCGAGATCACGAGCTAGACTATGAGCAGGATCATGAGCGAGATCATGAGCGAGACCACGAGCGAGACCATGAGCGAGACCACGAGCGAGACCATGAGCGAGACCACGAGTGAGATCATGAGTGAGATCATGAATGAGATCATGAGCGAGACCACGAGCGAAATCATGAGCGAGATCACGAGCAAGATCGTGAGCGAGACCGTGAGCGAGATTACCAGTAATACCCTTATTATTAACCTCTAAGAATTTTTGAATTCGATCTTGCTAGCCTCCACATTGTGTTTTTTTGAATATTCGGCCAATTGTCTTTTAATCTAAGCTTGATAACATGATTTTTACTCCTGCAGTTTAACCTAAACTTTATCCAGTAAAATCATCTTTCGGATTCTCCTTCAGTTTAGTCGTTCAAATTTATCCTGAATATTATCCTGCTAAGCTTTCAATTTTGTTGCCTTCATGTTATCCTCCAATTTAACTCTTAGAACGTTTTCCTTTTTTTAACAATCTAGATTTGATCATCAATTGATTCTTTCGAGTGTTTTAAGTTGTCTACGCGTTTAAAATCTCTGCATATTGTCCTTTTAATCATTCTTCTTATGGTCCTTCTGTATGATCTTCCTTGTATCCTACATTTTAGTCTTCTATTTTTTATTCGTTCATTCAGAACAAAAGAGCACGCTTATTACTACGTTCGCGTTGCGATCGCTTATCTTTTATTTATGTCAATCAATTAATTCGGTGTGTATCTGTCATTACAATTAATAATTTACTTAAGAATTTAAATATTCATAAATCGATTTTTCTCAAACAATATCTGTATTATGGCTGAATATACTGCTCAAGAGTATGCTGATATGATCCTCCTGTATGGTATGGCCAATTGTAATGCTGCTGAAGCACGGCGCAGGTATGCAGAGAGATTCCCGAATCGGCGGCATCCAAGTTCTCCAGTGATCCTTAGTGCAGTCAGCCGATTACGTGAGTCTGGTAATGTTTTACCAAATCACCGAGAAGCTGGTGCACCACGTCGTGCACGAAATAATGAGAACGAAGAGGCTATCATTGAGGCCGTTGAGGAAGATCCAGAGATCGGTATTCGTGGAGTTGCTCAGCAACTGCATTTGTCTTTTGGCACCGTCCAACGAACACTGAAAGATGAAAAGCTTCACGCGTATCATTATCAACGAGTTCAAGAGTTGAAGCCCGAGGATTATCTAGTTCGTATGGCTTTTTGTCAGGAACTCTTGAATCGTTTCGAAAACGATGAAGATTTTTTCAAAAAAATTCTGTTTACTGATGAAAGTAAGTTTGGCCGGAATAAGTTTTGGAATACCCGAAATTTCCACTGATATGCTCAAGAAAATCCCCACTGCACTATTGTTCGGAATCACCAAGACCGGTTTTCGATTAACATCTGGGCAGGAATCCACTTTGGCCAACGCACGATTGTAAATTAAATTTATTATAATAATTGTCTTCAACTAATTTTTGATTTGTAAAGTTCTAACAACAAAATTTATTATAGGTTGGTCCTTATGAATTCGAAGAAAATTTAACATCAGAAATATATGAAGATTTTCTCGATCAACATTTACGGCAAGAATGTCGAGAAGCAGGAATTCCGCGGAGGATTTATGAATAAATGTGGTTTCAACAAGACGGCGCTCCGGCTCATACACCAGGAGCTTCGCAAGCATGGCATCATGCAAATTTTCCCAATCGCTATATCGGTCGAGGTGGAATAATAGATTGGTCTCCAAGATCACCAGATCTCAATCCGTTGGATTATTTTGTATGGGGCCATGTGAAGGCCAATGTTTACCGTCATCCCGTTGACGACGTTGATACTCTGCGAGACAAAGTCACGGATTGTCTGAGAGAGATCACACAGGAGATGGTCGATAACTGCGCAACGAACTTCGTCAAGCGTCTTCGTTGTTGTATCCAAAATAATGGAGGACATTTTGAACAATTTCTATAATAGATTTGTTCACTGACGTTATAAATTTCATATGTTAATAAAATTTTTACTATAGATAATAATGCAGTCATTATAATGTAATGTTAGTTATCCTTATAGGATGCCTGGAAATTGTTCTCGTAATCCATCTGATAAGAGTCCTTATTATTATTCTGATAAGCACCCTGAAATTTGTCCTTGTACTCCACCTGATAAAAGTCCTTATTATTATACCCTTCAATAGCCTGGACTGTCTCCCGTTTGTTTTTCTGCTAAGAGTCCTTAAAATTATCCTGATAAGCAGCCTGGCAGTCATCTACGTCTTCGGCCTGATAAAAGTCCTTCAAATTATTCTGATAAGTAGCCTGGATTTCGGCCTTACAATTTTCCTGATAAGAGTGCTTATAATAATATCGATAAGCAGCCTGGATATTATCCTTTTAATTTTCCTGATAAGAGTTCTTATAATTGTCCTGATAAAAAGCGTGGATTTTATACTTATAATTTTCCTTAAAAGAGTCCTTAAAATTATCCTGATAAGCAACCTGGAAGTCATCCTCGTCCTCGGCCCGGTCAAAGACCTTAAAATTATTCTGAGAAGTAGCCTAGATTTTGTCCTTTTAATTTTCCTGATAAGAATCCTGATAATTATCTTGATATGCAGCCTGAATTTTTTCCTTTAAATTTTCTTTAAAAATATCTTGATAAGCAGTCTGGATTTTGTTGTCTTAGTTTTCCTGTTAAAAGTCCTTAAAATTATCCTGATGAGCAGCCTAGGTGTCTTTTTAATTTTCCTAATAAGAGTCTTTATAAATATCCTGATAGACAGCCTGTATTACCCTTCTTATTTTCTTGATTAACGTTATCGTCTTTAACCTTATAAGTAACATGGGATTCATTCTCTTAATTGTCTACAAAAAATTAATTTTTATCTTTGATTACCTATCCATTTATTAATTCAATAGCTTCCTTAAATTTTGAAATTAAGTTTAAAATTGAGTATTTAATTTTATTTTAAAGGTTACATTTGTTTAAACTCTTAAAAATTAGAATTATTTAAAAAAAGTAAACAAACAAAAGTAAAACGTGAAGTTGGAAATCGCAACGCAGCCAAATTTATAATTTATTCTTTTGTATTTTTTTTTAAATGTTAAATCTCGTATCTGATTGGTCAACGAAAATTTTGAATAACTCAAAAACTACTCAAAATTTTCAGTAACTACTAAGAAGTTTTCTGCTCAGAATCGTTTCCTCTATTCGAATATCTTCGCTGTAAAAGTAATTTTGGATCACCCTGTATAGTGAAAGAAATTTACAAATGGTTACTACTTCTATGTAGACTGTAGTAGGTACAGTTTCCGTTTATTTCAGTTCAATCCGAGATGAGGCTCAGAGCCATCTGAGATTTATTTGTCTCAAATGGTTGTAAGTACCGCGCGCATGCACGTCAGTCCCATCTTACATAGAAGTGGCGTCCATTTGGAATTTAACTAGAATCTATCTGCAGATAGTACCTATTTTTACATTATCATTTTCAAGTGCATTTTGCAATCATATATCAATAATATGAATGAATAATAAGTATATTATAATGAATAATACACATTATAATTTTATTCCAAATCAAAAAACTAATCCTTAATAAGTTTAAAAAAAAAATAAATTTAAAAGAAAAATTTTTAATTTAAAATTAAAAAATTAAAAAAAAAAATTTCAATTTCAGTGTGGTACTATTTTTTAAAACAAGATGAAGATTGGTATTCATCAACATCTTATTTTAAAAAATAGTACCACACTGAAATTAAAATTTTTTTTTAATTTTTTAATTAAAAATTAAAAATTTCTTTTTTTAATTTTTTAATTTTTAATGTTTTTTTTTAATTTTTAATTTTTTTTTTTTAATTTTTAATTTTTTTTTTTAATTTTTAATTCTTTTTTTAATTTTTAATTTTTTTTTTTAATTTATTTTTTTTTAAACTTATTAAGGATTAGTTTTTTGATTTGGAATAAAATTATAATGTGTATTATTCATTATAATATACTTATTATTCATTCATATTATTCATATATATTTGATTGCAAAATGCACTTGAAAATGATAATGTAAAAATAAGTACTATCTGCAGATAGATTCTAGTTAAATTCCAAATGGACGCCACTTCTATGTGAGATGGGACTGATGAGCATGCGCGTGGTACTGACAACCATCTGAGACAAATAAATCTCATATGGCTCTGAACCCCATCTCGGATTGAATTGAAATAAACGAAAACTGTACCTACTACAGTCTACATTGAAGTAGTAACCATTTGTAAATTTTTTTCACTATAGATGGAACTAGGTTCCGTCCAACATGGAAACCAGTTAAATCTCGTTTTTTCCGTGTAAGACTTAGAAGCGTGAAACTTGGTAGGAATATTACTTTTGCTATATAGAGGTCAGCTAAGAACAGATTTTAAGAAATTCATTCCCCAAAGGGGATTACGGGGGCGTTAACAATGAACAATTCCCGTTTTTAAACTATAGCTCCTATAGACTTCAAATTTGATAGGAATCTTCTGTAAGAGATGTAAAAATAGTCTATGAACGAATTTTACGATAGCTCACCTCACAGGGGGCTGCGGGGGTGGGTATTAACAATTAAAATTTTTAATTTTCCAGCTAAAGCTCCTACAGACTCCAAATTTAGTAAGAGTCTTCTATATGTAACATAAAAATGATATAAGAGCGGATTTTACAATGAATCACCTCCAATAAGGTTCGCGGGGGTAGGTGTTGTTATGTCCTAGACATTTTTTTAATTTTCATTATTTTTTATATTTTCTTGTTTTATTTTTATCTCTCAGTTATTTCCGTTTAAATATTATTACAGTAAAATTTATTTTCCTTATGACTCAACGTGAGTATTTAGGTAGTTCAAAACGTGTTTGAAACTACGGTCGGCGCAATGCAAACAATGATTTTAGATAACAGTCGCCTGCATGAGCCACGTTGAATGGAATTATAAAGAATTTTTGAGTATCACATAAAATAATTTTAGAGAATATCAACTAGAAATATTAATAGTACAACGAATAATTTAAGAAATATTTAATACGACTGTTTAATTCAGAATAATTGAAAGTCTTTAAAAATATGAGAGTTAACAATAAACTCAACAAATATAGTTATTAAATACTGAAGGTAAAATAAAGTAATAAGGGAGATTTAAGATATATTATATAAGAATAAAAGGAAATAAGCTAAAAGATGAATTATTTTTTTTTTATAAAGTGAAGATGTTTGAAAAATCAACGTACTGAATAAATTTAGGAAATAATGTAACAAAATAGTTTCAAATAGAACATAAAATATTGTGCGCATAAGAATAAATGTGTTTGTGTGTGTATTGATGTGCCTATACATGGACAGATGTATATACCACTAACTTTAGGAATATACCTATACCCTTGTAAGAGATAACACACAAGATAGTCGATGCACAGCTAGTTTCCCGGAACATTTAGAGAGAGGGTGGAAGTCCCAAACTAGAGAGCTAATTGGATACATTGTCCCCTACTGTTTCAATTATCGGACCCACCTAAACTCTCAGCCCCGGAAAACTGTCGTCGTATCGCTCTCTCGTGTCTAGGACATCCTAGTGTTAACATCGTCCTAAGAATATTCAAATTAAATACAAAAAAAAATAAAATCAATAATTACACCAATCTATAAATATTAAAATCGTAAATCAAGAATAAAGTGTTAATTAAAATCAGTTGTAGTGAAAATTATAAAATTAATTGAAGCGACAAACCAGGTATAATTTTAAAACATTACTTATTGTGTTAAACGGATTCAAAACTAAACATTGTATATAAACTGTAATTTTTAAGCGATAATTTGATTCTTAAACAATATATGTATTAAATTTAAACTACAAATCTAATCATTAAAACAAAACCTATCTTTCTCAATAAATTAAGTCTCAAGAGTTCCCGGTCTATAGGTCTTAATCGACTTGGGCCGAATACTAAATTATTTACAAAAAAAAGTCCAAATTCCGGACGTAACAGTGTTAATAAAAAATTTTAATTTTAAAATATAGCTTGTAAAAATTCTAAATATAGTAGAAATCTTTTATTTCCCCTGTAGAGATCATCTCAAAATGGATTTTAATCAGGTCTACTTCCGATAGGAATTGCGGGGGTGGGTGTTAAAATCTAAAACTTTAATTTCCAACTTGTAACTTCTACAGACTTCAAATTTGGTGAGGATCTTCATGTACGTGGGGATATTCGTGTATTTTCTTACAACAATCGTCTCTTTGGTAGCGGAGAAAAAGTCATTGAGAGGTTTCCAAAACTTAACGTTACATGTAGCTATCCAATCAACGGGCTAAGAATTTTACATTCATTTTACTTTTGCAGATCACATAACCGATGAATTCTTTTATTGCGGGATCGCGGAAATATAACAGATTAAAATGAATGCATTTTCCAAGCACTTGAAAAGTGGAAAAGAAATTTAGCTACTTATTTCAATAGAATTCATAAAAAACTTGAACAATTAATTTTCTATAAAAAATTGATGTCACGGAGGAAATTTTAGTTAACAGAAAATTTGTCGCACTTGAACCTAGACAGATTTCAACTTCACATATGAGAATTGCAATGATTTTAACTAAAACTTTCAATGCTCGTTTCAAATTTTTTTCTTCGTGTCAATTATTATTAATTTTTGGAAGAAAACCACAAAAATGTTATAATGATTGCACATTGAAAGTTACAATTAATATTAGCTAGAAAAATCACATGGATGAAAGATACAGGCTAATTCGATGGAATTTGGAATTTGTGCAAGTCTAAACAATATCGATGCTTACAGTTCTATCCGTGGGGCATATTTATGTTCATACAAAAATAAAAAAAAGGAGAATAATAAAAATATGATAAAAAAAAAATAAAAATGAAACTAATGAAAATAATATATAATTAGATGCAGCATTTTTAATAATCATATACAATTACATATAATTATATATAAATGCATATAATTATATATGATTATATATAATTATATATGATTATATATAATTGTATATGGTTATATATAATGATATGTAAACTGATAAAAGGATTTATTAACTATTAGAAATTTAATTTATTTGAAGACAATTATTTAGTTTATTAAATTTTAATAAATATTTTTTAACATTCAATAAATATTTATTTGAGAGGAAAGTACATTTATTAATAGTTAATAAGTATTTATTAATAGTTAACAAATATTTATTAAAAGTTAATAAATATTTTGTTGAATGAATTTGTTTCACTTGCAATGTCATATGATATGAAGATTGCTTATAAACAAAAATCATCTTTATAAATTATTTGCATTAATTATATTACATTATAATAACGTTTATTGTAATATACCGAATTCTATTACAGCTCATAATTATCTTTTATATTTTAAAATATTAAAAACGTTAATTTATTTAGTGATTTGAATTATTATCATGTATTCCAGCTATCGAGTTATAAAAAATGTCAAGAGAAAATTACTATTTTTGCTTTTGATTTTAAATAAATATTTGTTAACTGTTAACAAATATTTATCAACATTTAATAAATCGTATTTAGTAAATAATTTATTGAATGGTAATAAATATTAATTAAATCCCATGATGTTAAAAAATCACTTATTAACAGTTAATAAAGCTCATTATCATTAAATATAAACAAATCCTTCTACCAGTGCAACTATACAGAAATCATATATAATTATATATGAATCATATATAGTTGTATATAATTTTTTTTATCTCAGAGTCTGCGACTCCAATGATTAATAATCTATTAATCTACACGGAAAAAAAAAATTTCGTTCTGGTAACCTAACTGTAGAGTTACCACAACTATACACAGTTTACTGTTCGTTGTAGAGTTACAGTAACAAAATGTTATTTAGTTCTGATAACTCAATGTTGTTGAGCTCTCAGAGCTCTACGGGATAGTTCTCAGAGTCAAACGGTATAGTTGGAAGCGCTCTACGTTGCGCAGTAGTGGAGTGCGCTGACATATTTCATAACCTTCTAAAATGACAAACAGAATTATTTTGTTACTCATCCATATTATTAAAAATATATGACAATTAAGTTTCCAGTTTATTTTTTTAAGGAAATAGGTTTTTTTTTGTCAAATTGAATTTCGTTAGGACAGTTTTGTATTTATGGTTTTTCAAGGTTCATTTGCAGTGACTGTTAATTTAATTTATTAGTTGAATATATTGTGATAAGTAATAAGCAGGGCCTGGAAGTTCAGGCTCAACAATAAACAGTAAAAAAAGAGCGAAATTCGTTTAATAATCAAAAGCAAAGTGACAAACGCGAGCAAATTCACGCGCATGAATTTATGCTACAGCATATGCATGAAATGTCAAAACGAAAGTGAGGTTGGCTGCGAAACACGTGGATATTTATCAACAAAACCTCAAATCGTAAAATAAATAATAATTTTATAGTGCATTTAATGTCAATAAAAAATTTTTCTTAACGTGAGCATGTGAGGAGCAAGAAAAAAAATTCAGCAAAGTTTTTTTAGAATTCTCAGATATATCTTTATTGCCAAAAATACAGATTGTCTAAGACTACAACAATTTTTTTCAACTGACATCAATGAAATTTTTCTGAGCCGATTGTTATAATACAAGTATTCTGATCTATCTGAATCCGTACTCATTAAAAATTTATTTATGTAAATTCATCCGTAAATTTCTGTTTTGTGAACAATTACAAGATGTCTAGTAAATTCAGTGTGATGTGCAAAGAACCCTAGCAATATTTTTAAGACATTATTTTTTCATTGACACATGGAGACACTTTCTGTTCCTGGCACTCATGAGCGACACTTTCTACACTTTCTACACTTCAGCAACACGTGAGCGACACGCCAGAGACGATTTCTGTTCCGAAAACACTTCAGCAAAACGTAAGCGACGTATTTTATTTTTCAGAAAATTCAGTGACACTTTCTGTGCCTCGGAAACATCTATTTGAATCGATGCTATTTAATAATTTATTCAGACAAATAAATCTGTGAAATTTTATTTCATAAACATTAACTTAGTAAAAAATTTCAAAACTCGTCAACCGTCTGCTGAATCCAGTGTCATGTGCAAAGAACCCTAGTGATATTTTCAAAATTTTTATTTTTTTCAGCGACACATGGCGATACTTTCTGACCCTGAGACGTTTCATTGACACGTAGGCGACACTTTCTTCGCCTCGGATACTCCAGCGACAAATGAACGACACTTCGTGAACACGTGGGCGACACTTCTAGTTTGTGGACACTTTAGCGAAGATTAGGCGACACTTGAAGGATACTTCGTGGACACGTGGACGACACTTCTAGTTTGTGGACACTTTAGCGAAGATTAGGCGACACTTTCTGTTTGAACATTCTAGCGACACTTGAAGGACACCTCAGCGACACTTACTGTGCCTTTGATACGCCAGCGACACATACGCGACACTCAACACGGAAGACATAATTTAAGCCGGTTAGTGGTACAAGTCTAAATTTGGCGGACAACTAATAATTATTAGAATTTTTTCCCAGCCGATTTTTATAGTACACGTAGTCTGATCTATGTGGATCCCTTTTTAAAAATTTATTCAGAGAAAAGAATTTATAAATTTTGATTTCATAAACAGTAACTTCGTGAATAATTTTAAAATTCGTTAACCGTCTGCTGAATTCAGTGTCATGTGCAAAGAATCATAGTGATATTTTCACAATATTTTATTTGTCAGCGACACATTGTGACACTTTCTCATCCTGAGAGCTTCCATCGACACGTAGGCTACACTATCCTTGCCTCGGATACTTCAGCAACACATGAGTGACACTTCGTGGACACGTGGGCGACACTTCTAGTTTGTGGATACTATAGCAACATATGAGCGACACTTGTGTTTGAATCATTCCAGTAACACTTGGAGGACACCTCAGCGACACTTTCTGTTCCTCGGACACTCCAGCGACACATGAGCGTTACCCCTGTTGGAAAACTCCAGTAAGATCCTATCAAAAGCGACAAAAGCCACATAGAAACCAATAAAATTGATTGGTTTTTAAGTGGCTTTTGATGGGATCGTATTGGAGTTTTCAAACAGGGACGGGGACAAGTGAGCGACACTTCAGTGACATAAGGGCGTCACTTCCTCTGTTTAACATTCCAGCGATACATGGAGGACACCTGAGCGCCACTTCTTTTGCCTCGGACACTTCAGCGACACATGAGCGACACTCGTTGATACGTGGGCGGCACTTCTCGGTCATTGGACACTTCAACGACGGGTGGGCAATACTTTCTGTTCCTGAGACATTTCAGCAATAAATGGGCAACACTTTTTGTTCCTGGATCACCTCAGTGACTCGTGTGCGACATCTTCGGTTCTTGGGACACTCCAGAGACACGTCGGCTACATTTTCTTTTATAGGGACACCAGCAACACTTTCTGTTGGGCTACTTGTCACTTTTATTTGAAAATTAGTATACGCTGGCATTAGAGATTGACTTCCAGTGACATTTAAAGGGTATTTAAAAGAACCTTGAGCAAAAATTTTTTTTTGCTCGACGGGCAGAAAGCGTCACATTTCAGCCCGCTGCGCTAAACGAAATTGCCGCTTTCTGCCTTCGTCGAGCAAAAAAATAGCATACACTCTTCGGGAAGTAAATAAGAAAGCCTCAGATCACATGTTTGTTGACCTCGACTTCGCCTCGGCCAACAATTACATGTGATCTGAGACATTTCTTACTTTACTTTCCTCGGTGTGTAATATACTATTTTGGCTTCCGGGCGGAAAGTGGCAACTTTCGTGCCGCTGCGCTAAACAAAGTTGCCGCTTCCGCCTTCGTCGGACAAAAAAATAGTTTTTTTGTGTCACCTAGGGGTCTTGTTAATTGATATTCTAGTTCAAAAAAATAAAAAAAAAATAAAATTGTTGTAGTCTAAGACAATCTATATTTTTGACAATAAAGTTATCTGAAAATTTTAAAAATCTTTGCTGAATTTATTTTCTCGCTCCTCACATGCTCACGTTGAGAAATATTTTTTATTGGCATTAAATTCACTATAAAATTATTATTTATTTTACGATTTGAGGTTTTGTTGCTTATATCCACGTGTTTCGCAACCAACCTCACTTTCGTTTTGACATTTCATGCATATGCTATAGCATAAATTCATGCGCGTGAATTTGCTCGCGTTTGTCACTTTGCTTTTGATTATTAACCGAATGTCGCTCTTTTTCTACTGTTTATTGTTGAGCCTGAACTTCCAGGCCCTGGTAATAAGTTATCGGAATACATTAAAAAGATCCCATTTAACACAAAATAAAATTTGTTTTCATTTATTTATCTTTTCTTGTGCATATACGGCAGTAATTTTATTTACAATATTTATTGGTATAATTAAGAAAATGAGATAATTTTGTGACGACCACATTTTTATTTTACAAATAATTTTTATTTGTAATATAAGTTCTATTATTATTTTATTTCTATTATTATACTATTCTTATTTGTCATATACAATTATTGTTAGCAATATAAATTCATTCTGCCGCATGTATTTATTAAATTATCAATGCTAAATCGTAAGAAAAAATTACTAAGCAGACTGCCAAAAATTTGTTATAGTCTCAGAACGATCCTGTAGAGCTGTGAGAGGTAAATAACGTTTAGCTCTCAGAGCTCAACGATGTAGAATTGCAGGAGCCAAACGGTATTGTTACCATAAGAATACGTTATCCTACTGGAACTTTTTACAACTAAATAACTACTATAGAGTTCCTATAGAAAAATTATTTTTTCCGTGTATAGTATTTTTTGTGGATGAAATAATAGGTACTGTATTAATTAAGTTAACTTATAAAAATTGATTATGTATACAATTTGCATTACTTGTAGTTATTTCAAACTCTGCTCTACAAGTAAGTCTCGTAGGTAAACAAGTAGCGCGTCAGTCTTTCAAGCGACAGGTCCCTGGTTCGATCCCCGCGCACACCAAATTTTTTTTTATTTTTATAGAAATAATTATATATAATTCTATATAATTATATAAGGCATTTTTTTTTATATATAATTATGTATAATTATATATAATCTTTTTTACCCGGGTTACTATAGTTTCTCATTAATTTTTTATTAACTTCTGAGGTTATGTTATTACGATTATTCATTCTATTGTAATGATGAATGAATCTAAACGTAGTGTTTGTAGTACAAGTGTGGCCGAAGGATGGTCATGCAAAAAGATTGCTTCTCCACGACAGACACAAGATTTAGAACCGTTAACATTCACTCGTATGCTAATGTTAAATATGCATGTTACGATAGTAATACATTGATTAAGAGAAAGGTATCAACTGATAAAATAGGCCCGTAGAATTTTCATCCACAAAAACACTGGAATAGCTAGTATTGAGCTAGCTAGCTTTCACGTAGAATCCTATTTTATCGGTCGTCAATTTAATAGTTAATTTAAGTCCTTCAATTTAACACAAAAAACTTCACAAGCTACATATTTTTGTCTTCTGCAAATACAAAGTAGCAACATTTTCTAACCACAGCCGAAGCAAAATTTTTTGTGGTTACATTGTTTGCCGTCTTGACTAATAGATGATCATCAAAAGAATTGAAGTATCGCAGTACTTTGTCTCATTGTTGTACCCTGCAATTTATCAACTCAATTCATGCCTGATATTTCAGGCATTTTTGAGCTAGATTTCGAATACAATATCACTTACAGGCGTTTTTATGCATATACTGTTTGTCTCCAGTTCAAACTGGTTTACTTTCGTCGTCAACTCTCACCAGAGCATCGTATTTTGTACAAAACTTTGTTATTATTTATCTTAACACTTTCTACTATTTTTTATAATTAAATTTGTATATTTGTTTTTGATACGTAGTTCAAATATCGAAAATAGCTTTATCAGAAAAGATAAATTCATCATAAAGATTTTTGTATTACTAGATTCTTTTTTTTTTTTTTTTTTTTTTTTTTGTAAAAACATATTTTTGGTTTGTTTATTTTTTTATTGTTCTCTAAGTAAGATGATCACTATAAAGTATAAATAGAGTTATAACGAATGTATGGTATAGGGCATATTAAATAAAATAATGAAATCATAATTCATAAAAATTATCGCGTAGACGAATGCTTGGATAAGTTTTGGCAGCAATAAAAAGCGCGAATAATCAAGATAGCAAGAAATAGTGATTTAAGAATAAGAATAAAATTTATAAATATATAGAAAGAATTAATAAAACTGAGAATAAACACAATAGAACGTGATAAATGAAGAGCGGAAAAGGCCAGGCCGGATAATATAGGAATATACAATTGAGCAAAAATACAGTGGTAAAAAGTATAATGTACTTAGAGGAGAGAAGATTTTAAAATTTGAGAATAAACGAACGATTGAGAGACGTTACCTAAGTCACGGCCCCAGGAGCGCTGCTGCTGCCCCACTAGATCATATATATTAATAATTTTTATCGTCTGCCATTTTTTTTTTTTTTTGTTATAAATTATTATTTTCATTTATTCAATTATTGATTACATGCATAAATAGCACTCGGTTATAATGAAGGAGAAATATTCAAAAAATTAAGTCTATAAATAAATATTGAATCAATTTCATAATGGAAATAGATTAATTTTAAAAAAATGGAGGTTATTAAGCAGCAAGAAAACTGTTTCTCTGAAAATAACTAATTTCTGTATTAAGTACAGTTGATATTAATATATTTTGCGAGTCACTTGAGTATTTTTTTAATTTATTTTAATAATATTAGTATAAAATAAGAGCTAACATAAATTTTTTAATCATAAAACTAGAAGGTGCGAAGTTAATATATCTTCGCTTTCGTTTAAATGTGCTTTTTTCTTAATTTCCAAATTCGCTTTTTTTTAAATAGGTAACTTTCATAAGAAATTCTTGTAGCAAATTTGTATAAAAACCCTTGATGGCCTACTTTCTCATTATATTTTAAATTCTATTAAAGAAATCTGTGAAAAATTTAATCTGAAGAATCGTTAAAGCATATTCTCAATCAATAGCCAATGTTTCTTTCCAAAATCATGCGTGAAACATTTAACGCAATTCTGCTACAAGTGATGCGTCTATCTTTGAGTTATTTGTATGAATGAAATTGAATTTAAGAGTAGTTTTGTTACTGTGAAATACTCCTCCACTAATTTTATCCCTATATGACATACATCGAAAGTACCACAGTTAAAAACATATACAGTGATAGCTGTTAAAAGCTACCGTAGTTCTGTCTCAATTTCTCATAGCACACTAACAAGAGCGAGAAAGACAACCTGGGTAACTTTTAACAGCTTTCACTGTATCGATATCGAAGTTCTGCTAATATTTATTTTCTTATGAAATGTCCCTACCCTGAAAAATAAATTAACTTGATTCAAGAAAAGAATTCTTCAACCAAGAAAATCATTTTGAAGAATTTTATTGATTTTAAGTAAAAAATTCATAAACTATAAAACTTTTCATAATTTAAATAAATTTTAGTTGATTCAAGAATTTGTCATTTCGATTTAAGTCAATTAAATTTTCCAAAATGAATCTTTTAGTTCAAGAATTTCTCTCTTGAATCAAGAGTTAATTTTTTTTCAGTTTGACAGTCAATAGTGGTATTCAAAGGCTAAACACCAAAGAGCTAACAATTCCTTTAAAATATTTTTATACAATTCTTCAGGTACAGAAAGTGTCATCAAATACTTCTTTGAATCTTACAGAAAAATTTCAGAATAAATCTCTTACTAGTTTTTGTAGCAAGATTTTTAGTTGGATAAAGAAACCGACAACTATATAAATGCTGCGAAAGAAAAGCTTAAATAATTGTAAAAATGTCAACTTTAATTGTAATTGTAGCAAAAATACTTATCAAATGTTATTCTTCTAAATTCTTAGAAACAATTTTTACCCTTCAATAACTCAGTACCTTCCATTAAGGAAGTACGAACGCCAGGCGGGGTGGGGATAGGTATCGACTCTAGCGCGGTAAGGGGAAAGCAGTAATCATATGATTTTTCTTAATATATAGATATACATTTAACATTGGCTAGTGGCGACATTTATTTTTCTTTAAATTAATACACTTTAATTAGTCGGGCAAGTGTAAATTTTTTTGAATTAAATTTATCACTAATATATTTACTTTCATCCATAAGTTTTTTAAAAATATTCACCAACAGTTTTACGAGAAAAATACAGAAATGTATCAATCTTTGAAGGTTACCCCATAAGACCAATGTTAAATTCCTCAAGTTTAAAGTTAATTATTTATCTAAATGATTGGGCAATTTCCTTCAAATTTTCGGAATTTGTTTAGACATATTTAAACTTCATATTAAAAAAAAAAATCAAGCCTTTTATCAAAAGTTGCCTTGGTGCTCGTACTTACTTAAGTCAATTTTTTTTTTTTTTTGATAAATTTGAAGTCATAATAAAACTATGCATACTTTGAGAAAGGTTGAATACAATATTTGTTTAAGAGGTCCATAGAAATGCGGGTATTTTTAAGCAAAGTTAAGATTTTCAAGATTTTAATTTATACTTAACCATCATGTGACTCGCAAAGTAAATTCCTATTAAATTCTTAAAGTAATAGATTTAAAGACTAGTATAGGTGAGTAGAGATCCGATTATCAAAATTTACTCTGTTAAGTAATTATTATTTTTATTATTTGATTGAGCAGAATAACTTACAGTTTTTGCATTTACACTTCTTGATAAGTGTCTCATCCTTGATATCCTCATGACATGCTTTGCAATAAAACCATGCCCTAAAGTAAGAAAATGAAAAACCTAGTAAATAAAGCAATTTCACTATTAATATATTGATCCCCGAGTCGAAATTTAAACTCCAAATCAAACATATTAGACGTTCAAATCGTAGGTCCAACGTATTGATCGTTGAAAACGTAAATTCAACGTATCGAATATTAAAAACGTTTTTAATGTATGGAAAACGTAAACAGAACCTATAAAGAATTAAAATAAAATAACATCCAAATTCTTCAAATAATTTCATGATTTCGAGCGAAAATGTGCTAAAATATGTTAATTTAGTTTTGCTAAATAGTTACTCATTTTTACCAACGATTTTGCACGCCTCATAGCGCGAAGCGCGTGAGGTTGTGCTTTATACTAGACTCGTCAAGGTCAAGCAATTTTGTGATCTTTAAATGCCTCTATCATAACCATATTGCACTTATACAATAATATGAGTAGATGTACACCGATAAAACACTCAAATTAAACCAGATTTTACGCCTAGTTTACATATTTTTTTTTTTTAATTCAATTTTTATTAGAATTCATTACGATACGCACGTACAAAAACAAACGAACTTTTCTTATTTCTGTCACGTGAAAACTATGGCACCACTTGATCAAGCTAGATTTTTTTAGACTGTGTGCACATCTGACAAGAAAAACGAGAGTCGATATTTAAAAAAAAAAATAAAAAATACTCTGTAAGAAATTACTTAATTATTAATATTTTTTTTTTTAGTCTATTACACAATTTATTTTTTTCTTAAAAAATGGATAAGCGTTATGAGGAGTGCACTTTTGGATTTTCCAAACTTTATAGTAATTTATATTAATTATGAATTAATCGTTAATAGTAGATAAATAACCGATTTAAGAAATTTTTCAAATTGGGTTTTTTTCCAAATTTGAATTTTTTTTATACTGCCGAAAAAAATATGGAAAATGAAACTTATCTCAGCTGAACAAAAATTTAATTTAGTCTGAAAACTCTATACTCTGATGTTTTTCGGATTAAAATTCATATTTAATCCGAAATCACTTTTAAGGAGTAATTTATTTTCTCACTCCGATACTCTGATTGACAGAAGTAAAAAACCACTCCGAATTCATTCCCGCTATTCATATCAATCATACTATTTAGTATGAAATCTTGTAAAGCACTAGCGTGATAAAATAGAACTCATATTAACCTTATCAGCTCTCTCTATAACTTTACGTGGATAAATATCAAAGAAAATATCTCGTTACAACAAAAATTTTGATTTTTTTCATGATGAAAAATTGAATGTTCATTATAAATAATTGGATGTTTATTATTAAAATGAAAAATTAAATTTTTTTTTAATTTATTCTTTCGATAAATTAATAAAGTTAAACTTACCGTTTTAATGTCCAATATGTTAAACTTACGATTTTAGCGTCCAATAAGTTGAGTTTACGTTTTTAATGACCAATGCGTTTGACCTACGGTTTTAACGTGCATAACGTCCGACATACGATTAAAATTTCGATTCGGGTGATTTGTATAAAACACGTTAAATTTTAAACCGTTTGACTTCGTCGGCTGATTGAGCAATAAAGAATCCCTGAGTATTGGCAGCAATCTTGGCACCTCTTGGGTTTATGGAAATCTTACTGTCGGCACCACCTTCTCCTTTGATCTCAATTGCTAGCAGCAGCAACTTCAATTTAGTGAAGCATAACCTACCATAAATTTATGTATTAATACTTCGTTTTTTTCATGTATGAGTTTAGTATTCATATGTTATTGGCATTAGTGTTTCACTAGAAAATAACAAATGTTTATGTTAGAGTAGTGGGATTACGTATTATGTGAGAGAGAAAAGAATATACGATAAGAAAAAATATTATATAGCAAATCAAACTTCTAGATGTACTAAAATTTATAATGATGTGTAAAAAAAAGTATTGTAAAAACATCATATATGAATGTAATCGTAATATTTTTCCCATTAATAAATAATTAGATTTTATTGAAATTTATCAGATAAGGTAAAAGTTGTAAAAAGACGAGTCATAAAGTAAGTAATAACACTGACAAAAACCAGGCTTAAAAATTTTCCAGTTTCTGTGTTTTAATATGGGGCAGTCGAATGTGTTATTAATATAAACTAGAAATTCAAATTGCGCGCATACGCGCGTGCTCTAATCTTGAACCGATAAGGAATCAAGGTCCATGTTTTCGAGTTATTTCGATACTAAGCTAACTTCAATCAACCATCAATTTTAATATATAGGATATGTTTCATAATTGGCTTTTGATCCTAACACTAGATATATTGTTTCAACAAGAAAAAACAATTTAACTCAATAAAGCCAAATAATGAAAAAAGTTTATATTCAAACCGATATTACTTTTACATAACTATGTTCACACATCACTTTCAAAAAAAAAAAAAAAAATAATAAATAAAACATGTTGTAAACTAATGAACCTATCAATCACAACACTAAATCATTTTTACAATTGCACATTGATTTATTGACGGATAAAATATCAAATTGACAAAATTATCGCTCTAATAAATTGGTCACAGCAGGAAATTATAAACACTTTATAAATTACTATAGAGGAGGAATGTATTTTTAGTTCGTACATGTGCACGGAAAAAAGGTCAACTTGATTCACGATTATTATCATCTTCATAGGTTTCTTGTTGAACTCAAAAAGTTATTTTCTTAAGTCAATAAAATTTTCTTGATTTTATGTCATAAGAACCTATTTATCAGGACATTTATTTTTCTATTAAGATAAGTGACTTTTTGATCTACAAACATAAAATTTCTTGTTTTTGTAAATAATTCTTATAGTTTATAAAGAAAATGTTCGAGTAAATTGTTTTCTTAGTTTTACAATATAAGATCTTTAAAAATTAAAGCTTACACCCTTTAAAGTTGCACGCGCTTTAAAGTTGGCAGAATATATTCGTTATAGTTATGAGGATGTTGTTACTCTTGGAATTTAGTTGATGCATCATAAATGATAGTTGCATTTTGAATGCTTTAAATATTCAGGGAGAAATAAATACATATGGTGAGTATAAAAAAAACAAGCAACCTTACGGAGAGTGCAACTTTAGAGGGCTTGGCTGTGACAGTAACAAGGCTAACGTAAAAGATGTTTCTTCGACTGTAATTTTGTCGGCATTCTAAGGACAACTCAATAAAAGCAAGAAAATCATTTTATCAAATTGAGTTCTTCCCTTTAAGATTTAATTTTTATTTTGATCTCTTGGTAAAATCAGGAAGCAATATCCTGTTTTATAATGAAACAAGACATTGTATCACCCTGAAAATTCGCTTGAGCTAACAAAATTATTTTTGAGTCAAGATAACCTTTCGTGCAATGAGAAATATCAAATTCAGGGTATCTACTTTTGTACTATATTTTATTTGGCTGTGAAATTTAAATAACACTATTTTATACATTTTAAACATAAAAACAAAAAATCATGCCATGCATAGAATTCATAAAGTTGAACAAACATTATCAAACCAACACTAAGCATTGAACTTCAAACATTAACTTCAACACTGTGAATCTATTACAAATAGCTGATTTCTAACAATTAGTCAATAATTATATATATATATATATATATAACCAGATGAAAAATATGTCAAAATTTAGCCTAGAATATGTTAATGTTTTATTGGCGCTGTAATCATTCAAAGCAAAAAAGTAGCCAAGAAAGAAACCAAATAATAAGCGAGATAGACATATTGAGCTGTATAATATTTTTATTCTAAATTAGCTCATTCTACGTAGAGTGAAATACTGTTAACATATCAATCAATAGCCTTCTGAAGATTTACTGTTTAACGCGACACTCGTTCATTGAATATCTCTTAATCGATTGTATTGAAGAAAATTTATTTACGTCTGCGTAATCTAAAGACCTGTAATATAACTTTAGAAATCATCTTTGTATTTATCTTTAGTTTTTCCCGCATGGAGAAATATATATGTCAAAAATTTATCGCATATATAATATATATGCCGCATATATTTACGCAAAAAAAAATATGTCAACATATATTTTTCACATAGATGCTGACATATATGCAGAGATACATGCTAAAATATATTTAGACATATATGTAAGCATACACTGAAAAAAAAATTTCTAAGTTTGAGAATTTTTTTACTCAAATCAAGAAAGTTAAATTCTTCAAAATTATTTACTTAATTCAAGTTAAATTTTTTCCTGTGTATCTCTAAACATATATATTGAATTTATATGCGCGCATATATGTGAACATACATCCACGCATATATGTGAACATATATGCGGACATATATTTAGCGCAAAAAAAATATATGTGAAAATATATATTTGCATATATTTTTCGCATAGATATTTTTCCATGCGGGATTCTACACACAAAGTATAACTTTTCGAATACGACTTATACCCTATGATAATATCAGTTATTAAAATAGTTTTTAATCATTGCTGTCACCATATCGCAAATACTAGGTATTGCTGCTACTACTATGATGAAAAGATAACAAAAATTAAAGTATCTTCTGAAAATTTTTATAAGCTCAATGCAGCTTAAAACGTCCGGAGTAAGTTGAATTAATAATTTAGATTTTGCTGTTATGACAAATGAACAGCAAGCATGCTTGTGCATATAATTTAAGAAGGGCTTCAATGATAACTAACAAATATTTGAGAAAAGAAGAATTGACTTCCAAAAATTAAACAACAAAGACTATTAAAATGTATATTTTTGTTTGTCTTCTTGAAATTTATGTAGATAATTTATTGTATTGTTTACAATTTGAAAATTTATCTTTAATAAAGTTTTATATCAAATCTATTATCAAAGACAGAAATAAAATTAAGCGTACTTTGAGCATTGTGGTTATGAAGTTTGTAATAGTCATAATACCTAAATCATTCTTTTATTTTATTTTTCAAATCTGAAATAATGAATAAAGCATTGAAATAAGTTTATTATTCATTTTTTGATATTTCTAACCACTAAACATAATTTTGTTTTTTTAGCTAAGAACATTTAGTAAAATAATCTGTAAACTATTCAATAGCCCTGTCAGTATAAAACTTTATAAGATTTTCAAAATGGTTTTCAAAATTGATATTATCAACTAAGCCCATCTTTTTCTTTTAAGAAAAGTAACTAATAATCTATTAAATTTTTGAAAAAATGCATTAAATCAGACTATCTAATATAAAGACAAAGGAGATATAATTGACCCTTGGAAAATAAAGGAATGTAAGTTCGAATGACTGTTAATCCAATTTAAAAATAAAATATATTATTGGAAACAAAAAAAATCATAAAATGTACAGAAAGTTTTTTTTAACATGTGACATAATTAATTTTATTGAGTATGGCTTACGAAAGTTTTGTCAGAAATGTCATAAAATGCGTTCAGTGAAATTTACGTTTTTCAATTCATATTTTTACTAGAATCAGGTATAAGATCAAACATTTTCACATCAGTAATAAATAATTCACTAAAAGAATTTAAAGATTTTTCTACTAGATGCATCCATACTGAAGTGTTCAAAAAATATTAGAACCAGTGTTTTTTTTCTCTTTCTATTACTAAAAATATTTGCTTAAAAATATAGGTACATAATAAGGATCACGGATTGTATGTTAAGCAGTTTGTATGCTATAACTATATAAAATATGTATTATTTTTTCATATTGAAAATTGGGAAGCTGAAATTCGTTACTGTAATAATCGTTGCTACAGCGACCGAGAAATGTTGTGACTCTCAAAATCTTATATTTTTCTCGGCCGAGTTCTCATTCATAAACATACACTGAGAAAAAAGTATTTTGCTACCAAGGATATTTTTTTTGATAATCAGAATACTTGGTATTGTGCTACTAAGAATACGTGATATTTTGATAATCACAATAAGTTTACTGATTATCACAATACCTAGGTATACTGATTATCAGTATACCAATATAACAGACTATTAGATGTTTATAACCTCACTTTACTGGCACAAATCAATTGACTTATAAAGCTAACAAAACAAATTAAAATTAAAATTAAAAGTGTAATAATAAATTTTTTTCAAGCTAATATAATAAATATTAGTTGAATTCTATTTTTACCAGTGCATAAATCAAATAAACTGACTGACAGTGTTAAAACGTCAATGGCAGTGACAGCGCATATATTATAGTTTACTGCGCAGAGTATAGGTCTTGAACAGACATATTTTGATAATCACAATACGTGGTATTTTGATTATCAAAATACCTGATATCCTGATTATCAAAATACTTTTTTCTCAATGTACACTAAAAAAAAAAAAAAAAATTACGAATGAAGAAAAAAATTCTTGAACCAAGAAAATAATTCTGAAGTTTCATTCTCTTGGTCGAGTGTATCCAGCAATTCTTCTACAATTCTCGAGCAAAAATCTGCCAAAAAAAAATAGAATTTTAAAAAACTTTTTTACAACACTTGCTCTGGAAGTTGACTTTTCGAGCGCTGTATGTTATCTCCGAAGTACACAATAATCGCATACTTGACTATATGTGTTTTATAAACGCACATGTTCGGTTAAAGACAACATAACTGCACGGATTCCGCCTAAGCTATACTACACTGATAGAAGGATTTATTTGTATTAAATAATATTTGTTAATAGCTAACAAATCATTTATTAGAGACCATTTTTTACTATTAAATAAATATTTCTTAGTATTTAAAATGATTTGTTTGTATTTAATAAATCTGATATTCATTTATTAAATATTAATAAATCTTTTTAAATACTAAGAAATATTTGTTAAGGACTAACAAATGGCTTCAAATAAATGATTTGTTAAATATTAACAAATCTTTTTAACTATAAACAAATCCTTCTATCAGTGTACCCGGGGAAAAAAAATTATATATAATTATATAAAATTATATCTATTTATGTATAATTTGATCTAATTTTATATAAATATATATAAAATTTAATATAATTATGTATAATTTTATATAATTTTGTATAAATATATGAATTTATATAATCTTATCTACCCGGGGAAAAAAATAATAATAGAGAAAGATTTAATATAAACGACGTATGAATTTATTAAGTAACTAATTACAACGATTGGAAAAGAATGCAATGACTTTACTCGACAACGTGCTAATAAGTAATAACTCAAGTAAGGTAAAAGCCCCAATATATGATCATGTACCAGTATATGATCACTCCATGTATTTGTATATCTATACTCACAAATATAGGTATACAAATACATGGAGTGATCATATACTGGTACATGATCATATATTGGGGCTTTTACCTTATACCAAATTACGGTGCAACTGCATGCGCAGTAGATCGACGCGTCGGTGTGTGTATGTGTAGTGTACGTGTGAATATTACTAAGTTATTATATCTCCAACATAAGATATAATCATATAAAATTATATATAATTATACAAAGCTATATAAAATTATGTAAGGTAAAAGCCCCAATAGATGATCACGTACCAGTATATGATCACTCCATGTATTTGTATATCTATATTCACAAATATAGGTATACAAATACATGGAGTGATCATATACTGATACATGATCATCTATTGGGGCTTTTACCTTATAATTTTATATAATTTTGTATAATTATAAATAATTTTATCTAATTATACATAATTGTTAACTTAAAATTTTATATAAATATATATAATTATATAAAATTATGTATCATTTTATATATTTTTGTATAATTATATATAATTTCATATGGCCAAAACTCATACATAATTATATATAATAATATATAATTTTTTTTCCCCGGGTACTATAGAAAAATGACCCCACGACTCACTCTTTTTTATTTTACTAGAGACTACTGAAACGCCATCTCATGCTGTGATAGTAATAATTTTTTGTCGTTCATGTAAATAATACACTGACAACAATGATCAGCCCTAACCCTTAATATTATTTTTAAAATTATTATATTCCTCTCAAATTCAAGTTCCAGAGCAGTAGTTGTAAAAAGTATTGTATGCTACACGTGGGATAAAAAGCAAATATGACAGTCGTGATTACGACATTCGCTATAAGGTTTATGAGACATTCGTATGAAGACTCGTGTGGTTGTCGCAACTCGCCTAACGGCTCGTAGCGACATCTACCACAATCGTCTTCATACGAATGCTCCATAAACCTTACGCTCATGTCGCAACAACGGGACTGTCAGATCATTTACTACTTATCCCACATATAGCATAAATAATAAAATCCGAACAAAAACAGTTTCACTGTAAAAAAATCGCGCCAAGTCCACGTTCATAAGACTATTAGGAAAAAAAAATTTTTTATTTCTTTACAAAAAGATACAAAATAAAAAAATTAAAAAATCCAAGTAACCGATATGATTGTTTATGATTTTCGGAAATTAAAAAAAATTTTATTGTAAATTTAAAAATTAAAAAAAAAATTTTAGAACGTATTTAGTGTGAGTGGTTGCAAAATATTTTACTTTTAATGAAATTCGTAAAATCTATTTACTAGGACTTTAAAAAAATTGAAATACACAATGACGCACACCAAGTACGTTCTAAAAATTTTTTTTTAATTTTTAAATTTACAATAAAATTTTTTTTAATTTCCGAAAATCATAAACAATCATATCGGTTACTTAGATTTTTTAATTTTTTTATTTTGTATCTTTTTGTAAAGAAATAAAAAATTTTTTTTTCCTAATAGTCTTATGAACGTGGACTTGGCGCGATTTTTTTACAGTGAAACTGTTTTTGTTCGGATTTTAGTATTTTTTGTAATTATAATGAAAATTTACAATTGGTACCAACTTAAATCTCGCGTTGGCAGCATTTTTTACTGCAAACTATCCCCTTGAAGCTACAGTTTATGTAGATGTAATTCCAGTGCACCCTGGCGGCCGTAAATGTAAGCTGTGAATTACTTTTTTTAACTGTAGTTGCTTATCTATAGGAGGATTACTACACATTTTTATTTTATCTAGTCTGTAACGCTGACCTTTCTCCATCAAAAAAAAGTCAGGATTGAAATTTGTGAGCGAACTATAGTATGTGCTGATAAAATTTAATAATTTCAAGTGAATAAATTGTTATAAGTGAATATAATTAATTAATACGGTAAATTAAATTATTAATTACTCTTATAATTGACAAATTAGGTCAAAAAAGTACCGTAGAATTAAATAAAATTTCGCAGCCTCAAAAAACCGTTCTGCTTACAGTAAACAAAGTCAGTAGTCTGGCGCTCCGTTTACAACGGGATTTTTGAACGGAACTTGGCGCCAGATTCTACCGAATCTGTGGATAACTATATGCTAGCTCTTGATTAAGAACATTGAGCCAGATTTCTATTCGGCAAGGCTTGTCCCAAACTATTACTAAAATAAGAGTATGGCAATCCTTTTGAATTTCAGCTTCTCAAATAAAGTTTGTATTGATAGTTCAACACAAATTTTTTAACAATTTAATCTTTTTTTTCCATACCTTCGGTGTAATAAAAAATGATAATATTCCAAAAATAAAAATAATTTTTTTTGTGATAAGCATATATTTTAAATAAAAAAATTATACATATATACAAATTGAAAAAGAAGAAAATACTGATTCTTTTTAAGCATCTTTCTATATTTTATATAAATGTATGAAAAGGTAAATATCTTAATAAGACTCCCGTTAAATCAAACCATAAATCTAATAGAACATGAAAAACAAGCTTTTTTAAAAAAGAGTACAGATATATTAAGAAAGAATGTCAATTTACTGTAAATAAAATTAATATGAGAAAATTCATACAATCTGAGGATATAATAAAACCCGAATAAATTTTGATACATTAATTATCCCAGGGCCTTAAACACAAAAAAATTTTTTAGATTACACTACGGGTTTTAAAATGAATATTTAAAAAAAAATTAGAAGAGAAAAGAAATGCCGTGTATGTGTAATTTGTGTAAGAATAAATAGATAAAAGTTATTTATTTCATGGCAAAAAATTGGTAAGTGTAGTGTGAGTCAATATCTAAAGAGAAAATATTTGTACTAAAAAAAATATAAAAGTATGAGTAAGTAATCAGTAAGTTGTTGTTGCAAGTGTGTGGCAGCTGTCAGCGAGAACTTACTCGCTAGCTTGGGGAAAAGTCATCCCTGTAAAGGACGGGGAGAGGGTTTCCGTGTACATCTCGCATCCTGTGCCTTGCAGGTAATCATTCTGCCACGCCTGAGTGTCCGGCGACTGAAACACCAACCAACCAACCCACGTCATCAAAACTTTTCAAAACCGCGGCTAACTTGTTTTATTATTTTTTATATTCATATAACATGAGTATTATAAATGTTTTGTTTCTATTTACTTATTTTTTTTCTTTTTTAAGATATTATTTTTATATAATGAGCATGGTGAACATTCGCGCGTATCTAAAGTTTTGTAGCTCAAGCTATTATATCAATACTATTCAATACAACCGAACTGACAATTGATTAATGAACATTTAGTCTTATTTAATTATGCTCATCAACAATAGTGAAACACGGAGATACTGAAGCTTTTAAGGAGTGGTTTACATCAATTAGGTGTGGCACATAGACGACTTTTTTTTACAATTATAAATAATTATTATTATATATAATAGAGTATACAATATAAACATTAGTATTATGATGCGTTTATATGTATATATCTGTATATATCAATAATATTTTACAGCAAAGTGGAGCGTAGTGTAATAGACATAGGCGAGGCGAAGCTTTATCCCTTTATTTCCGATTCAAGAGATCGAAGATAGTATTTCTAAAGATATTGACATAAGAATATACAGCAATTATGAGGTTTAATTTGTTTTCTACATTTTAACTGTTCCACTAATTGACGAAAGCAAATGTAATCTATTTAAAACTATCTCCCGAAAATGAAGTTATCGTGCATCATTTTTTTTTATCTTAGTAGTGGAATTTTTCCGTTAATATAATCAAACTCGCGATTTTGATACATGTGCATAAGAAGAGCTCCACCTGTTTTCAAGATTGAGATTTTCCGAAATTTCCATAAACGCGAGGTCAAAATTGTTTACTATTTAGAAAGTCTCGGGTCTCTAAAGTTGCAAAAAATTAAAAATTTCATGATTTCTATCGAATTTTCGAATAATTCTAATAATAGAATTTGTGAACAACCGTATTATAAAATGAAAAGATAAAAGACTCAACTGAGATTTATATCATAATATATATGATTCTGTCATAATAAGTACCCAGATATAAAAACAAAATGCCATGTCTGCTCGAAATCTCTCTAGTACTAATCATATTTACTCTTTATGCTTAAAAATCTGGTAGTCGTATTGATAAAAAACTTCTGAGGAAATTTTGAATTTCCCGAACCAATTCCCATGCAGTTCACGGCATTCGATCCAATTTGTAAAAGTAACTCGTTATAAATTGATCTGAAAACAAACTTGAAAGTTATTTCTACACTGAAAGAAATCCCAACAGTTGCCACAACTACAAAGGGACAACTATTTTTATTCAGTTGGTGTAACTAATTAAAATAGTTATTACAACTATTTATTGTTCACATAACTATTAAAAAATAGTTGAGGTAACTGAAATTATTTTGTTAGTTATTTTTAGTCATCGCTTCGATAAAAGTATAGTAGCTGCAACGAATATTGAGTAGTTGAATCAAATATTATAAGGTACTAAAACCAATTGAAAAAAAATCGTTGCAGTAACTATACTTTTTTAACTAATTTTATTTAATTGGCGTAACTAATTTAAATAGTTATTGCAACTATTTATTGTTCACATAATTATTAAAAAATAAAAGTATAATAGTTGTGTTAAATATTATAGAGTACTAAAACTAACTGAAAAAATATCGTTACGGTAACTATATTTTTTTAACTAATTTAAAATAGTTGATTTAACTACGATTTTTTATTTATATCCTTATTTTACCAAAATTTTTTTGTTAATGCAAAAAATTTAGCATAGCTGTGATAAAAACTATTTAATTAATATGAATTTTTTTTTGTAAAATATAGATACAAATAAAAATTATAATTATATAAACTATGTTAACAGTATTATCAAACTTTCAATCAATAATAAAAATATAGTTATTTCTATGGTTTTTTTATGTACACCCAGAGAAAAAATCAGTAGCTGTAACTACAAAAAAATAATGATAGAAGAAGATAAAAATTTTTCTTGAACGACGAAACAAACCAATTTTGTAAATGTAACAATAAAATTTTGTTGCAGTTACTAGTTTGTTGTTTAATTGACTATCTTATTATTAATATAAAGTTATTTTCTAATTATTTACATAAAAAATATTTAGTTATAGTAACTTAAGTAGCATAATAGACTGGAACCATACATGAGTAATTATTGTAAGTAAATTATATTTATTAGTATGATGAAAAATACAGTTGATTTACTAGAAAAATGAAGTTGTTACAAAGGAATAAAAACTGTTGGAGCACAGATTAATATTTGAAGATTTTTTAGAAAAAAAAATTTTTATTTTTTTGAATCCAGATATGGTCGAATTTTTTTTTAATCTCAGGGTTAAGTTAGGATCGCTGTTAGTTCATAATAAATATATTTTTCCAAGTATCTACGAGAAACCTTAATTACTAAACACCGACTCAATAGAGCTCTTATGACTGACTTAAGTTAAGATTAAATTATACTTAAAAAATTTCTCACTTCAATTTTTTACGATAGTAATATTAATTTGAGCTATGAAAAATCAATTTAAAATTAATCTATTTCTTATTGTGACTAAATGTTTTTATTTTAAAATAATAATTCTATAATACTTGGAAAAGTTGAAAATTCACCGTATAGTTATAAATTTTAAGTTCAACTGGCTGACTGGAACAAATTTAGCTTTTGATTTTAAATAGATGTACTCCAGAAGACACACAAAAACATAAAAGCGACTAACAGAGGGTAAGAAATTTTGCTAAAAAAAATTGAGAGATACATATTAAAAAATGCATCCTGCTAACAGGTACGGACTTACCCTTTAGCATTACACTTTTCTTAGATTCCAATAGCAAACTAAACTACCAAAATGACTGAATGAAATTCTTAAAGCTGTCGAATACAAATCGCGATTTTAATGTCAAAAATGGCTTAAAATTTTGTCCTGATTAGATGTTTTATAGCATATAATGTGGTTTATTTTAAAAAAATCATACATTAAGCAAAAGTAATTAAATCTTGTTCATCAAATTTAATTATAATTTTACTCTTACAATAAACACAATTTTCATCACAAAGAAATAATAATAATGATAATAATAATATACTTATATTAAGAAAAGCATTATTTTTGTTTATCCGTAGTAACCAAATCTTAACATTCTACTTATTCTTAATTTTATGCTCATTGATTAAACACAAAATATATTTAAATATACTTTGCTAAGACAGATAATTGTTTGTACATTATGATTACAGTTTCTTAAGATTGTAATTTTATATTAGACACTTGAAACTATTTATTATCACTCTAAACTATTTAAGTTACATGCTACACACTTCAAAATAACTTTTTTTTAGCATGATGTGTCAATTTCTTCAAATGCTGGAGGTGAATTTGTGAGAAAAAAAAATAGTTACCGTAACTAAATTAATTTTGTTATTTTAACTAAGTGAGTATAGTTGAAATGTTAGATCTAACTTATAAGTTAAATGAGGTAGGTTGATGCCAATCGGCCGCGTAGCGTTGCGGTATATCGTCGGTCTCGCGTGCGTAGGATTTAGGTTCGAATCTTGCGTAGAGTGAATAGAAAAGTAATTATTTTAGAGTGTCGTAGGTAGTACACTAAAGTTAAGTATGTATGTGAAACAAATTTGACCAAAATTCACATTATCCTCGCTCAAATCTGTCTTAACGAAAAAAATATGTGTGCACTAAAAAAAAATTTTTTTTCTGAATAATTTTGAAGCAATAATGTCTGCACATTAGTAAAACTACTGCATATTAACAAACTATTAGTTTTTCTTGGTAACAACTAAATTTTCATAGTGATAACAACTAAATTTTTTTCGTTAGGTTAGCTATAATTTTATTGTACTGGTGAATGAAAATTAGTTGTTTTCGTAGCTAACTATACGTAGTTCATTGAACAATTCTACTGTAGTTGCTGTAACTAAACATCATTTTCATAAGGAATTATCAAATGATGTTTATGTTAAGTATTATTTTGTAGTCTTGGTAACGTTGAAAATTTTGTAAAGTTAAAAAAAAATCGTAGTTAATTTAACAATTAGGATTTACTTATATTAACAATTTTTTTGAGTTCGATACAACTATTTTTCGTCAGTTATATTAACGAAAAAATAGTTGGAATTACCTACACAATAGTTATTGGAACTAAATTTAATTGTTGCATTAACTAAAACTAATTTGTTATCGTAACTCAAGAAAAATATTTATCCTCGTATATCACTATTTTTTTGTAGTTGCAGCTACTGATTTTTTCTCTGAGTGTAGAAAACTCTTTGTTTGCATATTTTTCTATCACGATATCTCCTGACCAGATAAAATGATTTTGAGGCGTTTTGCAGCAGTCATCGTTATTTTTTTATTATACGAGGTGCTAATCAAGTTTCGAAATTGATTAATATAGTTGGTAAAAGTTAAAAAAAAAAACTTTTTTATTTAATGGACTTCTACTTATGCACAGTAATTACATTTTTTTTTTATTAATAAATATATTTGTAAAGTAACCGAATTAATGGTATAAATGAGTTAATAGCGAATTTTAATAATTCATACTGAAATAGAATCTATGGTTGAATAATTCCTTGAAATAATTAAAAAATTCGATTAAATATTACGCCATTCTGATGTCTTTCTAAAAAAAATTCAAAGCAAAAAGTCAACTCTTGCCCCATATACAGATTGTTAGTTCTATAAAAAATTGAATATATGTAAATTATTAGTTTGCTTAAAAAAACCGGTCAAACATTAAAATATTTATGCTTACTGGATAAATTTTAGAAAAAAAAAAGTTATTAAAGGTTAGAAAGTTCTGATAGGAAGAAATGAGCGAAAATATGAGGCATTAATACAAACAAAATCTCGTCTCTTGAATCAGAGCCTTTACATAATTCTGTTAAAATGATTTTTGTTTGGTCGAGGAAGCGACTTACTCGGTGGCTTTGGCAAAGGGCATTCCGATGAAGGTAGGGCTCAGTGTCTCGGTGTACATCTCCATTCCTGTTCCACGAAGGTAGTCATTCTGCCATGCCTGTATATATCGGGTGACTGGTTCCAATCAACCAACTATGTCTTAATTATACGCGCGAATATATATATATATATATATATATATATATATATATATATATATATATATATATATATATATATATATATATATAGATTTATACATATATGTACAAGTGTGTATGTATTTGTATTTCCACAGTGATTTATTTACTGACAAAAAAAATTTGTGGTTATGACACATGACGGGAGTATGAGAATAAAATAGTTTTCGTTAATGCAACAAAATTAAGTTTGTCAGGATGATAAAAATGTCACTTAAGTACTACAAATGAATAATTTTGAATAAAATATAAAAAAATAGGCTGACTCTAAAGATTATTTTCACAGGTGTATGATCACAATTATACGCATTGTCATTTTTATCGTATGATTTCCGACACACTACACGTCAGACTCTAAATTTTTTCATTCATTAATAAGTTCTCTCCATAAATCTTGATGTTATTATCATTCAAGTACATTTTATATGAAATAATATAAACACAAAAATGCATTTTTTTAATATTAAATTAAAAAAAAATTAAACATTTAAGTTGTAGTAGAATAATAAGGCCTATGAGTTTAGTATACGTAAATAATTTAACTTTATTTAATATGTTTGATATTTGATCAATAATCGTGTAAATGTATAAATAATAGTGTCGTTTGAGACATTGCAAATTTTCAATTCTTTGGCGCTTAAGCACTCCGAGAAAATTCGGAAAATCAAGAGTCTCAAATAGTAGAACGGAGAGGGGGCTACATGCTTATGCTCACCGGTTGACCATCAATCATCACGTATTTTAATCCACCCAGACAGGAGATGACGATGGGTCCAAGTCTGGCTCGGGCTTAACTTACCGCTAAGAAAATTGAAAATTTTCGAAAAAAGGGTGTAACGGAGTGATCATTACCCGTTAAAAGCCCCTTATCCGTATCCAGTTAGTTCTCGACGGATCACAGAACGCTGTGATTTATAAAGCCCTTAATAAATACTTAATAAGTGTACGTAAGTGTTGCATTATTTCATATTCTCATAACTGTGTGAGTATTAATCTTAATACAATAACGATTGGTCAATAGTTGAATTTGAATGTTTTTCAATTAGTGTGAGTGATGACCGTGCACAGCGCTAGACTCCCAGTCTGGGCTGTCTGATTATGTAAATTCAGTTTATGTAAATTCTGAAGGACGTCAATAGTAGTTTACCTCAAATAGCGTAGAGGGAGTCTTTAGCTACCAACTAAGAGGTTCTGGATTCGATTCCCGGATCGGACGAAAATTCCGAATTCTTATTCCGGTTACTGCAAAGATACCAATTAGTCCAACTTCCTATCTTTCTCCCACCCTAAAATTTCTTTTAAAAAAACTGACTGTAAATTTTTACAATAGGTGAATGGTAAAGTTCACTAACACATCTTGTATAATTTGTTCTGTAGTATTCGACTTATTAAGTCTCTTCCTAGTCTTGTTTGTTAGATAAAATTTACAATATAATAGTAGATTGTAAAATTAAGAAATGAAAAGTACAGTCCACCGTTACTATTTTATTAAATAAAAATTACGATAGCAAAATAGTAAAAACTCCTTCAATTTTCTTTTCATGTATATGGGTATATTAGACCCTATCAAACTTGACATGAATTGATATGCTCCAATATAACTTAATAAGTTCGAATCAGATTTGACATGATCATATATGATCAGACCAAGCTATATTTAGCTTAGCATGTCTATATCAAAAAATTTTTTCATTAAAAATGTTTAAAATATAGTTAAATCATTTAATCATATTAAAGTAGACCTTAGATCCACCTACAATGAAATAAGATCTAATTGTTCTAAAATGTTTCATTTTAATTTTTTTGTGGTAAAATTTACCATTTTTTTTTTTTTAATTTCAATGGAAATGTACTTGTATAATTATTAACATGAAAATTTATTGATAAAATTGGAAATTTTTCATTGTATCACAAGTATCTTTTACCTAGACATTTATCACTATATTTTTCAAGTTAATTTAGTTGATGAAGTAACAACATAATTTTTTTTACCCTTAAAAACTTTAATTTGTTGCGTTCACAATTAAGATTTTTTGTAGCAATTGATCATTACATTCCTGTTCATTGTTGTATCAGCGCATTTTTTTCAGTATCTGCATAACCCTCATTAATAATATAATCTTAATCAAGAAGTCTTTACTTTATTTACTCGGACAAAAAAAAATGCACGAAAAATGTATTGGTAAATATTGTTCTATTGAAAAAAAAATTTACTCAAGTTAAAAACAGACAGCAACTAGGTGGTAAAGCTTGTGCTCATCCTCTGAAGCAAATCGACATTTGGAACTACGAAGGTAATACTTGCTCATTATGAGGCCTCTGCTCTTCCCCAATAAAATGTCTCAACAGAATCATAATGCAATACTGACATTAACTCTGGAACCTGATGATTCACAACGTATTGGTAGCTAACCACAACCACTGAAAATCTATCCTCATTTGAAACTAACTTAAGATAGAAAACTCCAATGAAATAATGGAAAAATAAATAGTTTTCTTTGAAAGTTGAAACTTTCTACACGGAAAAAAATTTACTGTTGCTGCAAAAGGAGGCAGCCATGTTGCACTAACAGGAAAAAATCCTATTGCAGCAACAAGATTTTCCTGCAGCTGCAACAAATCGGTCATGGTGCAGCAACGTGATAAAAAATTTTTTTCAAAAGTTATGCAAATTGAAATTTTCGCGATTTTTCCAGTTTTTCAATTTTGTTTTTGTAATATCTTGAACTTTATTATAGATATTGAAATGGCTTTGCGTTTGTTTGAAAGGGGACACTTGGGGCTATTGAAAAAAAAATTTTGGAAAAAAATTTTGAAAAATGCCATATTTTGAATTTTTGAAAATCGTCAAAAATGACAATCGACATTAAAACTTTGGCTCAATCTTTTTGTATACTACCTTGTACTGATCTTAAAAGATCCTGAGATTTTTATAACTGTGTTTTTTTTTCTCAAAAATATGAATTATACAGGAATCTGCAGTACAAAAACAGTTAATTCAATTATAAAGATATTAAAAAAAAAAAAAAAAAAAAAAAAAAAAAAAAACTTTGATCTTGATACATAAATTTCTTCGACTGTTATCTGAATTACACAAAAATAATTACATACAGATATTTGAACATCCACTTTTTTTTTTTTTTTGTAAGGAGTAACATAAAATGATTTCTTAAAAAATATGAGACGGATTATTTGAAGTGTTCTTTTGATATACAGCTACTCATATTATCGTATAAGTGCAATATGATTGTGATAAAGGCATTTTAACACTACAAAATTGTTAGACCTTGACGTGTTGAGAGTAAAGCACTACCTCAACCGCTTCGCATAATGAGCCGTGCAATTGAAGTAAAATATAATTTTTAGATAAAATATAATTTTGCAAGAATTTCTTAGGTTATCTATCAGATAAGATGTTGATAGCGCTGTTAAATATGGCTTAATTAAGGAAGAATTATTTTTACGGAAAAATACTAAATGCTATAAAAAAGGCCATCAGATATTGGTACGAGAAATTTGATAGCTAATATTTGATTGTGGTTTTTGTGAAAGAAGATGTAAGGCATGATAAACCAGAACGCTGCGACTACCTATGTGGATTAGAACTTCGATTACAGAATGTTAGCTAAGAACAAATATGTATTAAATTTAGTGTATAGCCTTGTTGAATAGATTTGAATATTGAATCAGTAACGGTCTATAGTTGCATTTAATAAGGACTTCGGGATATACACTACAAATTGGCAGCTTGACTAAAGACTGCGTTGTCTCGGTTTAAGAAAAAAGACATGAAGAACAAAAGTTACTATTCCAAACTTATGATTGCTTTACATCGTAAATTTCCAAGATACAAATAGCTTCTCTACATTCTTAACCGATACTGAGTAAATAACTTTCCATCAACATGTTTAGAAATGTCTGTTTATTTGATAGTGATCAATTTCGGCTGAGGTCCACTGGACCCCCACTGACGGGTTAAGAAAATATTGAGAAGATTTTCGTGAGAGTGATGCAATTTCTATACAACCATCCATAAAACTCAAATTTTTTATCTTAATAATCCACATTAACGAAAAACAAAATCAATGATTAATGTAACACATTCTACGCATTGAATTTATTTCTCTTATATATTAAACAGTTTTCATGCAATGACCCAAATAAATTGAAAATATAGGAAACAATTATATTTAACTTTCAGACTCGATGAATTAAACGAAGCGCGTTATTTCAGATTTTTAAAAATTTTCTACTGATCAGTGTAGATAACCATGAAAATTGATATTATTATTATTATTATTATTATTATTATTATTATTATTATTATTATTATTATTATTATTATTATTATTATTATTATTATTATTATTATTATTATTATTATTATTATTATTATTATTATTATTATTATTATTATTATTATTATTATTATTATTATTATTATTATTATTATTATTATTATTATTATTATTATTATTATTATTATTATTATCATTATTATTATTATTATTATTATTATTATTATTAATATTATTATTATTATTATTATTATTATTATTATTATTATTATTATTATTATTATTATTATTATTATAAATTCTTATAAATATTTCGTTTATTGGATATTATATATCACTGAAAATGAAACTATCACTGTGGATTCGAAACAAATTGTGTAATTTAATATTGACGTCACGACGTTCACACATGCACAGATAATAATAATATTTTCAAAAAATTAATGAAAGGACGATTATACTGACCGTCTTAAAGGATCGCATAGCAAATAGATTTGCCATCATAGTACTAAATCCCGGTGCTAAGCATGATTGTGCTATAAATCCCAACTTGAGTTCTGCCAAACAGATCACATCATCCCCCTGCTTCCAGTCCCATGATGGAATGTTTAATAAATAGGCCTAAAAAATATTGGTATAATAAATTTATCGTTGACTTTAAAGTTTTAAATTGTTCAAAAAAATGATAACAACCCGCTCGCGCTCACGCTATGAATATTTTATTCACGATCATATCTTAAAACATTAATATCTTTTTCAAGAGGAATTAATAAGTAAATTTTTTCCATCTCTAAATGATTTTACATATTTTCGAATAGCAAAATAGCAAAATTAGTCATGAGTTATAATTTATCGGACCATATCCGAAAGGTTTTTCCCGACATGTTTCTAACGCAAATTGAGTCCCAAAGCGACTTTTTAAAATCTTAGAAAATTATAAATTATTCATCGATTAATTATTCATCGCGTCAACGGGCTTGATCAATTTTAAGTGCGTAACAAAGCAGTAATTAACCCTATCGCGGGTTTGAGCAATTTTTAATTAGAAAAGCTATATGCTGTATCTCTATATCCTACTTTTGGTACTAATCTTGCCTAAAATTGCTACTGAAGCATTAATAAATTATTTTTTAACTAAAATATAATCATAATAGTTGATTAAAAGTTTTTACTTGATTTTAACCACATCTTAAATAATTAAACACAGGTATAATTTCCGTATTATTCTGAGAATGATGTTCTTCAGTATAATCCATTGTATCGATCTCTATTTACAGTCAAATAAAAAAACTAACAATAATTAGCATTACCTTATTGTGATACTGCATTAGTTGGATGATAACTCGTATATCATCAGAATAATTTTTAATAGAGATAACTCGCATAATATTAGCGGCATCTTCGGCATCGGGATCCTGACAATATTTATTAGCAAGGACCAGACAGGCGTCAGCTTCATGAACCTAAAAACAGTTACGTAATCAATTTATCGATTCGAATTTATTATACCCTATTAAAAATGATATATGAATTATTTTATGGAATATGAGAGTGCCGAAAAATTTTAACTCGATGAATCGATTTTAATTCAGAACTTCTAGTTTAAAATATATTTTAAATTCAAAGTTGCATTTGATTAAAATTATTTGAGTGATTGTTAAGTATTGAACAAAACAATAAAATCTAACCGAAATCGTTTACATTACACTTTTTAATATTGACCTCCAGATAATAAAACTTGATGGAGGTCGAAAATAAAAGCTCTATCAAATTACCGAAGGCTGAACAGTTTTTGCGTTATCATATAGAATTACATCATTTATAAAAATATATGCTATTGATAAATGCGATATTATGTGTGTAGTTCTAATAATGTGTAAAGCTTTTCCATATATTACTTTGAAACTACTATTAGAGTTATCGTATTAGAAACGCGAAGCATTATTACAGCATGCAAATAGAACTACTGTGGGTGAAGGGCAAACAAGTAATATCAAAGTGTTGAGAAAAACTTGAAATAATAATCAATTATAGATATTTTCGATACTTATATGTTTAAAATAAAAAATTTCGGTCGCTTTAAGCTGAACATTTGAATTCGTGACTTATTTACTATAGTAAATACCGAATCGAGTATTTTAGTAGAGCCTTATCGATTAAAATCATCCAGGCCTCTCATTTTTATCAAACATATCAGATAGGACTATTCTTCATAACAATTGATTAGTTTAAAAGTTTAGTAGAAAAAATATTAATTTTTAACCAACAAACGAATAATGATCTTAGAACGACAACTGATAAATCTTGTCATAATTTTTTGAATTTACTTAAAATCATTAATATCATAATTCATTTTTTGGCTCCGTTATTTGTTTGTACTAATTTACTTTTTCACAAGATTTATAAAACCAAGTGTTACTACTTGATTTAACTAAGTAGCTATAAGATTGACTTGAAAAAATCTACCATTTTTTTATACCCGATAACTGATACCTATTATTATTTGAGCTCTTATAATTATTATTATTAAAAAATTCCTGAAAGAAAAATTTTATTTACAGTGGAATCTCCCTATAGTTAACCCATCAGGCCAGAACTATTCTCCCTTTACTTGACATCTCCTTGCATCCGCACGAGTTCGAAATTTTATTCCTCTATGCGCAGTCATATGCGTCGTACTCAAATGAAGAGGGCGTATAAATATACAGAGGACAAGTAAAGAAAAATTCCTCTGTAAAGCCAAATTTACATTGATTTTATTAGAAAAAAATAGAATAAAAATTTCTATAAAAGATAAGATTTTTCAGATAAGATTAGTGAGAAGATAAGTGATCAAAGCCAAATATATCGTTCTTTAGATAACTTTAACTATGACCGTATAAATTTCGACAAAATTAAATTATCAAAAAATAATAGAAAATATTTCTGCCGATCAAATTTTCAGGGTAAAAAGAATTATCGTCTCATGACTCAGCAGACCCGCTTATTCCCTCAACAATCTTCGAAATTGTTTATGTACTCGATTTGTACTTAGCGCACCTAAAATACAATAAAAGAACTCTTAATTTTGAATAAAATCTCTTTATCATCTAATGACCAATAAATAACAAGTTTGAAAGCTCAAATTTCACTATATATCTTTTGTTTTTTTCTTACAATTACTAAATACGCGATCTTAAAAAGTAAGTCAATAGTTTTGAAATCAAACCCACTGTAGCTGTTCGTCATAAAAACTATTCAGTTTTCAATCGAACAATAGATTTTGATTCTGTAAATATTTAATTTTCTTTTCTAGAAAACATTCCTTTAAAGCAAAGTTTATGCGTGATATTAATTTTAATGGAAAAGACTCGAAAAATTAATTTATCGTATCTAAGCTCTTGACTCAGATCCTGTAAAAGTGGCAATTGATTGTTTTTTAATCACATAAATATAAACTGTTTAATAATCAAGTAAACCTTACTCAAACAGTTGTTAAGGTATAATACAAAAGGAACAGAAAAATCTTAGATGCAAATTTATGAATTTTGGAAATAACGATATTACATATTGTAACAAAATAATGTCTACATGACTAAAAATTTCAACTAAGTGCACTTCTATGTTAACAACTACGTACTAATACGATCCTTAGATATCAGGCTTAATAATACAGAAAAGAGATAAAAAAAAAAGGAAAGAGACACGAACACTTACCCACTTGGGTTGACAGCAGGCATGGATCCATAAGAACATACCTTGATTTTGTGTACTACATTTTTATCATGATGAAAAAATACTATTCAAGTTTTTAGAGTTTTTATGATGTAATTGGTTGGTATTGGTAGACAAATGTAATAGGCAATGGTGAGGTGGAAACAATAAGCAAATGTTCGGAATAAGTGACAACAAATTTCTCGAGTTTTTACAGAAGTTATTTGGTTAAAGAAAAACACGCCATAAAAAAGTTGAGATCTGCTTAGACTTAATTTCTCCCAGAACTTAATTCAGTGAAAATGAAATTTTTTTGTAATAAAAACTATGCTCCTATTCCAACTAAAATCAGTCGCGGTTTTACAGGGAACTTTAAGAAGAAAATTGGCAATATTCTATATCGATTATATTTGTTTTCCATAACAGCCGAAAGAGCCAGTCAAAATAACTTGGTCTTTGACAACTTTAGTCAAAACAATTCGATATAAAATTAAGTCCTGTCAAAACAGATCCCATTCCCTTCACTATTTTCTCGTGTTACTGTTTTCCAATTCTCCTTACTTTCATTTTAAAAGAAGACAAGAATATGGAGTGTAGGAACGAAGCCTCCACTCTTTAAAAAACAATTATAATTATTTAAAAAATCTAATTGAGAACTATTTGTAAGTCCATTCATCAATTCTTGACTCATTTTCTCTCAAGTCGTTTTGGCTGGATTTGTTATAATAACTCGTATACGAATTGATTTGTTTTGTTTGAGTTATTTTAATCTAAACCGAGTTAGCTGTCCCGAAGTTTGCATTAGTTGAACCTTAAATTGAAATAACCACCAAGCTGACTAATTGAATCATGAAACAGATTCAATTTGAAATAGATCACAGTTGGTGGAGTATAATCAGATCTGTACAGACATGACCAAAATGCAAATAAAACCAAATCTGAGCAGATCTAAACTTTTTTTCCAAAAATCAAGTTTGAATTGTAAGGTATAAATCGTAAAAAATATAGAATGGTACAACAATAGATTATCTCAAAAATATTTTATATGTGCACGTCAATAGCAAAGAATGAATGTTAGTAATCAGTGTAAGATTTGGTTTGGTTATAAAAACATTCATCAAAAGCATGCCCTAAGTATACACATACACAAGTATATATAGTTGACGTTCTATTGATTTGAGAAATAGTAGCTAATTTTTTTTTATTGTGCATATAATTAATTTAGTATGTAAATATATTATCATTGTAAATACAATTACGATAACCTAGACTAGGATTTAAGCTCAAATTACGTGATCAATAAATAGTTTATTCAATGGGTTTGAAATTGTCAAGCCACATATGTCACCAAATTGAATACTCTATGAACTTTAAATGGCATTTCCTACCTAATGATATCTCTGACAAGACGAATGAACCACCACATGATTTCAGGCAAAGAAAAACCCTGCTCTTAATCTCTCGTGCAATCTTTGAACAGAATGAGACTAGAGATTGTCCGGGTCCATGTCATTTCAGTTTGATATGACTCTCTATTCAACAGCTCTGTTAGCAAGCTTTAGTGCAATGGTCAGTAACTATAGCGGGGACCATCCGAGGAGATGAAGGCGTAAGATCCTGTTTGAATCTACACACAAAAAACGAATTTCTCGCGCCAAGAAAATTTTAAGGAAAACGAAAATTATTTTGGAGCAAGAAAAAATTTTCTTGACTCAAGAAAATGTTCTTGGCTCAAAAAACTTTGACTTCATTCAAGAAATTTTCAACCTTCCTTAATATTTTCTTGAGCCAAGAAAATTTACACTCCAGTCAAGAATTTTTTTTTTTTCAGTGTATCAACGACGAAGCCTTTGCTTGAAATCACGTGGTCACATTTCAAAGACTTTTCTAAATAAGTTATTCAAGATATTGTACCTAAATACAATTCAGTTACCAAAGTAATAAAACAAAACGCAACACCAAGTACGACCGGTTTTGGCATAAAAAAGGTATATATATATATATATGTTAAAAAATACCCGAGTCGAAATTTAGAGCCCATTTAGAACCTTCTAAAGTCGGATCTATTTCGGACTTATGGGCTCAAACTAGAGCCTGTTTCCATGTTTAAGTAGGTCCGGTTTTGGTCCCACAAGCGCTACAAATTTCCGTTTTCGGCGCTTTAGGGTTCAAAATCGGACCTGATAAAAATAAATTTTAGATCCGATTTTGAACCCCTGAGTCCTTTTTTATTGTTATCTTTTTATTAATTAATTTTAATTCCCTTAGTTGCCACGACTAAGACTACTAAGACGACTAAGAAATAATAAAAAAATTAATATTTAAGCGTCATTTTTTTTTATTTGATTTTAGATGTAGAGCTAACGTAAATTCAGACTGTTTGACTCTTATTTAAACCTAACTTTCGCTAATCATAGAAATAAAGTGAAAATCGTATCCGTCCTATCCGAGATTCGAACCTGAGTCGCGCGCTTGCTAGACCGATTTCTAACCCCTACACTATACGACCGATGAGCTGCTGAACATCTCATCATTCTCATAAGTTAAATCTATATAATGATGAAGTGTGACGGTTTAATATTTATATAATTTATGTTATTTAATATTGTGTTTTGATGAAAATTAATTATTTTTTACACATGGTTATTAATTTAAAAAAATGCAAAAGTCAAGTCCTTATATTACTCTAGACTTTGTACATCATTCTGTGGATTTTCAATATTTCATTATAAATTTTAATATTTAAGGAAATCCAAGTACCCTGCTAGTGTAAAGAATGTCTAAAAAAAAAATAATGCGTAGAAATACTTTTCTTATGCATCTTAAAATTAATTTTTAAATTAATTAATAACATTTTTGAGGAAATTTCCGAAAAATTTACGCATTAAATAATTATTAACATTTAATAATTATTTAATTGACTAAAAAAAAAATATAGCACTCTGAATTACCGGTAAACACTTGACAACACCGCAACAGTTCCCTAACCTTGAAATTTATTTGTTTGTAAACATGTCTCAGATAAACCAGCATAATTTGCGAGCGCATTTTGGAAAATTTTCTACACGTTTTATTAAAACTACTAAAAAAAGAACATATGAGGCACTATATAATATATCTATCGAGGCAATATATAATAAATCTAAAGTTCACTAACAAAATTCGACGGATTGGGGTCGAAGAATAGTTGAAATAAGTACACTTGCCAGAGAATTGTGGTGTTTTAAACGTGAAATTCCCTTATCTCTTAAAAATATTCAGAGTGAAAAACAGTTTGGTTTATCAAATATTTTTTGCATTAAATTGCGTACAAATGTATATTTTTTTTTATAAAGAAATATATAATTTTATTTATGTAATCCTGTTAATTAAATTATATTCCTTACTCATCGATTAAATGATTTCCAACTTTTAATTGTAAGGGCCAGTTTTTCAATCCAAGATAAAATTTTATCCAAGATAAAAGTACTGCGAATATAATAATAAAATTAAATAATTCAGCGCAGTGATATTGCATACGAGTAGTTCTCCCTGAATCAGTCACTTATTTTTAATTAAAATAAATAAACATTAGCCGCATGTCACAGAAATATTAATCTCCAACTGTGACAACTTGCTGATTGTAAATAAATAAAATAATAATTAGGAATATATTAATTATTATAATATAAAATTATTAATATATTAATTATCGAGCTCTTTGAGCTTCAAATTACAATTTATGTGTTATTTTGAGCTCTCCGAGCTCAGAGCGGTCGCTGTTCTATGCTTTTGAACTCTTCGAGCTCATATCTTGCGTTTGACATATCTATTATTAATCTATAATTATGTTAATTAATTTAAAATAATTGAAATGACACAATAAGAGGTTATTATTATTTTTATGATATATTTATCGTTTATTTAAATGACCAAATTCATGGAGAACTAACTGAGAGCAATATCACGTCGCTAAATTATTTATTTTTTTTTTTTTTTATTATATTGACAGTACTTTTATCTCGGATAAAAGTTTATCCCGGATTGAAAAACTGGCCCTAAGTATCTTTGTATTTTTAACTTACTTTATTAAAAAAAATATGTTTACTGTCTAACTAAAATGACTAAGATTTTCTAGCATTTAAAAAACCGCGGTTACTTAGGCGCCGGGTAACTGCGCAAGCGGTGTTGCCAAGTCAAATACAACACGCAGAAAAAAATTTTGTTAAAATAACCTAAGATATGTTCTAGTAACAAATGCATTTGTTAGCATAGGGATAACAAATTATATGTTAAAATAACAAAATTTACGTTATAGCAAGTTATTGATTTGTTATAACAACAAAACAATTTGGTTACTATAGCAAAATCTTTAAGTAGATTCGCCAAAATAATTTAGTTGGTATAACAAATTTTTTTGTTGAAACAGTAAAATTATTCTATTAAAATAACAAATAAATTTACATTAAATTTTATAATAATCCATAATTTAAAAATATGCTATAATCAGTGATATCTGATTTGGAAAATATTTTAGCAACAAATTAGTTTTGTTATTGCAATAAAATGATTTCGTTAGGACAATATTGTTAACAAATTGATTTGGTCATTTAACAGACTGGTTTGTCAGTACAACTTGAAACATTTTGTTAATGCGATTAATGGATTTGTTACTATAACTAAACTCATTTGTTACCAGAACATATTTTTCAGTTATCCCGTCTTTTGTTATTTCAACAAAATCATTTTTATGCGTGAAGAATTTAAAGAACGGAAGTTCCTTGTGATTTTTCATAAAAAATATAAAATATCTCCGTAAAACGTTCGGAAACCTACTTTTTTTATTGTTTTAATCGAAAGCTTATTAAATTTTCTATCCAATTCAATGAAAATAAAATTTTTTTTTAATCGTTAATTGCATTAAATTATTAACCAAATACACGGCTAGTGAAACCTCCATTTAACTACATGTAAAAATTACAATTTTCAAACTTAATTATTTCATTAAATATCCCGGAAACCTACTGTTTTTTAATTTTTTTATTGATTATTAGGCTATGTAGATTAAATTTACAAATTTTCAGGAAGTTTTAAAAACTTGACTCCTTCGCGTGGATCTCCTTAAAATTATCAATATTAAAAATTTAACTGTAAATTCTTAAATTTTAATTTTTTTAAAGACCATATCAATTTTGACGATATGTAATTATTTTGGTTGAATAATAAATTTTTAATTTTAGCATTTGCTAACAAATATTCGTTAAACAATAAATTTCACAACTTTAAAGAAATTCATTGTATTGAATCAAGACGAAAAATTCTTGAATCAAATAAAATTCACTTAAACCAATATAAATTTCTTAGTTTAAGAATTTTTCTCTTCAGATCAAGAAGAAAAATTTTTTCAGTTAATAAATTTAATTTTTTAATTATTGATGAAAATTTTAATCAAATAATTGATAGAAAAATCAATTTTTAATAAATATAATTTTCGTGTCATTTTGAATTCTCCGAGCTCAAAAATCTGATAGAAGTTTAATAAAACACTATTTTTTTAATTTTTAAACTGTAATAACTTTTGAATGAATGAACCGATTTCTACACGGTTGGCGGCATTCAGCGCAGTTTTTGAAGCCTCACAAAGAATCTTTTAGTTTAAATTGATCGAACAAGGAGTTTCAAAGTAATTCCGAAAAAATACTTTTTTTGGTTTTCTTTCGACAACGATAACTAACTAACGAATCAACTGATTTTGACCGGGCTGGCTGCGAATAACATGGTTTTTTTATGTTAAGAGTTGATTAGTTTTTAGAATCGATCGGTAAACCCATTTAATCGTTATTCCAAAAGAACCACATTTGAAAAAATTTTTTTTTGTAATTTTTGTGAGATTTCTCACTTTTCTCAATTTTTTAATTTCGATAGACACAAAAAAATTAATACCATAAACTCAGTAAAAAGCCAAAAAAAGTAAGACAAGTTGAAAAACTCATATGATAAACATTTTCTGTTGGCCCATTTTGCCCCACATTTTTAATTTTTTATTTTCAATAAACAGAACAAATTAATGTCAAATACTTGGCAAAGGACTAAAAAAAACGTAAAACCAGAGAAAAACATTAAGGATTTCAACACTTTTGTCTTAATAGGTTCATTTTGCCCTCTCCCCCTTCTCTTACTTAATGATTAATTAACTTTAGATTTTCCATTGAATGGCCAAGGCTAAGTTATCCAGTATTGACCCAAGCCTAGCACACCATTAAATAGCCAGAGCTAGATGAGCCATGATGAGTCTTGGTTCAAGTCTGGTTCACCAAAGGAACGGCCGAAACTGACTCCAAAAAATTAAATATCTCGATAGAAGTAAATTTTCATTAACATTTTTATTGATTAACATGTCAAATGGGAAGATCAAATAATATTGAATCATTTTTTTTCATTCAATATGTATAAAATTTTTTTCTCAGCTGAAGTAAGTGGCGCTGTTTCCCTAAAGTATCTAAAAATCTTGATCAAATACAAAAATTTAGTGTAACAAGTATTTATGATAATTTGAATTAAGAAAAAATAGCTTCCACCAAGAATAGAATTTCAAGAATAATTTTTACTTCGGCCAATACAACTTCGGCCTTCCTTCAGGCACCCGAAAATTTTCTTGAGCCAAGAATTTTGTTCTCCAGTCAAGAAATTTTTTATTTTTTATTTTTAGTTTTTAATTTTTAATTTTTAATTTTTAATTTTTTATATCATGAATAGTTTAATTGTAGTTAATAAAAATTTATGAAGTGGCTAATATTGACGGACTTGAGGGTTCAAAATCGGACCTCTCGGTGAATTTTCGGACCTGTGGGTTCAAAGTCGGAGCTATGGGACTACAGGGCTCTTAGTCGGATCTATTTCGGACTAAAGGGTTCTATATAGGCTCTAAATTTCGACTCGAGTACATTAAAAATTATAAGCATGAATATTTTTTTTATAAATCAGCTAAATATTTCATAAATTCACTATATACTATATAATATACTCAGAGATTACAAATTTAATGTATATATAATTATATAAATAGATATAAGTATATCTAAAGCTATACCTAAATTTAAACTTTTAAGTGTATTTAACTACTCTACATATATGTATCCATAAATAGTTGATTAAGCATACTTACGATAGAAAAAGAAAGTATAATAATGGATATCAATAATACAAAGTATATGTAATCGATCATACGTAAAATCTCTGAAAGAAGTATACAAGAGAAGTATACTAATTAATATAGGTCATTCTTAATTCGAATGATATAATCTTAACATATTTCATGATTCTGTTGATATCGGGGAAGGGGAGGGGCAAAATAGGGTAAGGGAGCAAAACGGGGTACCCCGAAAATTTTGTAAAAAAAATCTTTTTTTCTCAAAAGCTCTAACAGTTTTCAAAAATAAATTTTAACGTTATTTTTCGCAATTTCCCGAGTAAAAATGAAATTATTATTTTTTACGGAAAAATAATGAATTTCGTTCGACCGCCGCACCACCGCTGCACGACCGCCGCACCATACCGCCGCACCATACCGCCACACCATACCGCCGCACCACCGCCGTTTGGCGGACTATTACGCCGCACGCTAAAAATTTACTCCCCCTAGCATCGCCGCACCACCGCTGCACCACCGCCGCACCAATGCTAAATCATACCTACAATTTCACAAAAAATGGTATCATAATTAATTAATCACGCAATAATTAATTAATAAATAATGCGACTAGAAATCTTAATGTAAGACCTATTGATCAACCTCCTTTTAATCAAATGCCTAATATTAAAAAAAAAAATTTTTTTTAAATTAGGCGAAAGCACCGCGAAATTATTGATTTTTTTAGTCGTATTGTTGATGCAGATTTTTAATTTCATCCTCGGGTTGCACAGAAGCGGTACGCCTATCGAAATACTCTGAAAGAATTTTAAAAATTGAACTGTGATGCGATTCGAACCTGGATCGTCTGCATGGAAGTTCGAACATTGCCAACTGCGCAGCAAGCCATAGTTAACTAAAAAAATTTAGTTAAGCTATTTGAATAATCAACAAATATTTTATTTCAATGTATATACCATCAAACAGCGGTATGGTGCGGCGGTGGTGCGGCGGTCGAACAAAATTTATTATTTTTTCGTAAAAATTAATAATTTTATTTTTACCCGGGCGCGTCACAGCTGTGGTGCGGTGAATAGAAATTTATTTACTTGTCATGGCGCTGGTGCAGTGGTAGTGCGGCAAATAGATAAATTCTTTACTTGTCACGGCGGTGGTGCGGCGGTGATGCGGCACTTGTAAAATAATCAAAATTGTCACGGCTGTAGTGCAGCGGTGGTGCGGCGCTTAAAAAGCCGTGCAGCGGTGGTGCGACGGAATTCTGTTTTTACTCGGATTAAAAGAAAAAAAATTATTTTTTTTTTTTTTTTAAGGTAGCACTACACGGAGAAAATTTTATAGTAGAGATTACTATCTAGTTATGGTAAAATCTATTAACTGAATTCGATAGTAGTAAATATTATTTAAATAATTATGTAAACCATCTGAAATGTAGTAGTTACCATCCTGATGGTTACTACTACTATTATGATGGTAATCAGTAATAATAGCTATTATTATTTTAACTAGTTACTACTATTATTGAAATCGTAATTCCTAATATAACCTGATGGTTACAGTTACCATCAGTAATAATAATAGCTACTATCTAAGCTAGTAAAAAATATTTAAAAAATTAAAAATTTGCGTTAGCGTGGATGCATTTCTGAATAAACTAAAAGTAGTTGTAGCGCAGCGTAGTACACAAAAAATCGGGATTAAATTCGGATTGAATGTATATTTAAATTTTTATTTGTCTAAAACAAGTTTTAACGCCAAATTTTTCAAAAAAAAAAATTTGAAATTTCCAAAAAAAAACAAAATTTTCAATAAAATTCAAATTTCAAAAAAAAAATTTTAATCTTACAAAAAATTTTTAAAAAACATAATTTTCAAAAAATCTAAGATTTTCAACAAAAAATTTTGAATACAATGAAGCTTTAAACTAATTATTTAAATTAAAATTTTTCCTTTAACAATTGCAATTAAAGAGAGCATACTCTTTGCTCCAGCTGATGGTAGCGTATTTTGAAATGCACCGAATCAGCTTGACTACATGTAATTTTTCTTCTGCATTAAATTAAATGATATTCTTAAAGCTAGCAGATGAAATAAACTCATTGACCTGTTCTAGTTATGCATTCTGTTGAAGAAATTCAATGCACAAATTATCAAAACTAGCAACCTGCAATCCCTATGTGACTGCCAAGAATTGCGAACTATAATAAATAAAATTTTGCTTAATTGTATAATGGTTTTCGTTAAAGTGTACTTTACTTTCTTAACTATTGACATTTATAAAGATATAAGCTCATCCCGATATTACAATCATAACGAGCTTTCATTTGAGTACCCACTTGCATTTTTGATATATTTTTCATATATATATATATATAAAAAATTCATGTGGGTACTCAAATGAAAGGTCTTGATGAGTGTAACATCGGGATGAGCTTATATCTTTAAAAATGTCAATAGTTCACAAGATACAAGGTCATTTCTTAATTATTGATATTTTTAAAGATGTAAGCTCATCCCGATGTTACACTCATCAGAATGTATATATATAATATATATAAATATATGAAATATTGATGTGGGTACTCAAATGAAAAGTCTCAATGAGTGTAATGTCGGGATGAGCTTATACCTTTAAAAATGTCAATAGCTCACAAGATACAAGGTCATTTCTTAACTATTGATATTTTCAAAGATATAAGCTCATCCCGATGTTATACTCATCAATAGCTTTCATTTTAGTACCCACATGCATTTTTATATATTTTTCATATATACATATATATATAATATATAAATATATGAAAAATTGATGTGGGTACTCAAATAAAAGGTCTCGATGAGTATAATGTCGGAGTGAGCTTATGTCTGTAAAAATGTCAATAATTCACAAGATATAAGGTCATTTATTAATTATGAATCTAGAGATAGAGTATTTTCTCTTAATGATATTCTCTTAATAATATAGATGATAGCATTACAATTAATTCAATTATAATGGAGCCATTATGTGATGTTTCATAATTTTATCTTGTGAAAAAATATTAATAATTGATAATAATAAGACTTTTTTAGTAACCCAAATCTTGGATGATTGCTATTTTGATAATCATAGTCAACCATTCAAAATAATCAATAACAGCTCTAATATTTGGAAATTTTTATCATATATAGATCTAAACGATTGTGTTATTATTTGTTTTAATATTTTAAAGGAAAAATTGCTCATCACTAAAATATGGATGCAAATAAAGAATGAAATTAAATAAATTTATATTATTTTTTCTTTCAGAATTTTTACAATCTGACATGGTTACAGTTACCATCTTCGATTATAGCAGTTATAATTTTTAATAATTACAATTATCATTTTCGATAGTAATCGGTACCATTATTAATAGTAACTAGTACAATTGTCAATGATAACACCTATTATTTTGTGACTAACTAATTTTATTACCATTTCAAATAGTAGGAGTTAATATTTTCGTATAGTAAATACTATTATTAATTTTTCTCCGTGTACCATTACCACAAGAGTCAAATCCCAAAATCTAACCTTATTTAATTAACGTGGTAGATTTTCCTTTACTAAATCACGATAGAGAAAGAGAGACAGAGATAAATTTTGAATGTTTTTTATTAATAAATATTCTCATATTCTTGGAAACCATACTGATTGTTATTAAATATGTTCTAGATGTTATTTTCTCTCGTTGTCTTGATTTTTATAAGAATCTGAACGTCTAGTTTTGTGAAATAAAATAAAGTCTGTGATTCATCATAAGGATCAATGGTAAAAGCAAAAATTTGTAGATATTAATATCTTTTTTTCAGGACTTGCCAGGCTTCCAAAAATGTTACTGCTTAATTATGATATTATAAATTACCAATATGCCAAATTTTATTAAATTCTGAACGTCAATTCTAAAACCGGTAGTACTACCTTAAACTAAAAAAAAATTTGTAACGTCCCACTAAGAAAATTGAAAATTTTCAAAAATCGGGAAGTTATTAGTTTTACCCCGTTTTTCGAAAATCGAGTTTTCATCAGATCTCGAAGTTTTGAGGTCCTAAGAAGCTTTCCTGACTATTCCCGCGAAGGTGTCACTATGTCTGTATGTATGTATGTATGTGTTTGTGTGTGTGTGTGTGTGTGTGTGTGTGTGTGTGTGTGTGTGTGTGTGTGTGTGTGTGTGTGTGTGTGTGTGTGTGTGTGTGTGTGTGTGTGTGTGTGTATGTGTGTATGTGTTTTTTTTTTAACTTAGGGGGAGAATCCCTTTTACGGATTCCAGGCATAGCTGTTCGGCCTGGATATGTGGCGACTCGACGCAGCGTCATACTAAAACTCGACGCTAACGCCCCTATCTACTAAACCCTAAACCCCTTTTCTTCTTTCCTCTAATCCTTCATGGAAACCGCCGTCAGGCATTACTTCGTGAGGGGAGGATCTAGCTACTGCTATTCCTTCTGGTGGCTAAGGTGTTATTTTTCCTTCCTTCTAGTTTCTGTCATTTGCCCTTTTCTTTCAATGGAACGCAGATCTGTAAGCACTTCGGTGGTAAACGTGCTTGTGGCGTTCCAGGCAGCTTCGGATGACAGCATTTCTTCTACTATTGACTCTGGTGTGATTTTCTTGTTCAGGATCTTCTCTAACTCATCACGCTGTGGGTTAAAACGAGGGCACTCAAAGAAAACGTGCTCCGCATTTTCAGCAACTCTTGGGCAAGACGGACACTCTGGGGAATTATCGTGCTTAAAGCGATGAAGGTACTCCCGGAAACAGCCGTGTCCTGACAACATCTGGGTCAGATAGTAGTTGGCCTCGCCGTGATTCCGGTTAAGCAAAACGTCAATCCTTGGTATAAGTCGATGAGTCCATCTTCCCTTCTCCGCAGCATCCCATAGTTGTTGCCATCTTGCTATAATATGTTGTCGCTCTTCAGTTCTCAGTTCTTCAGCGCTCAGTGTAGATGACCTCTTTCGGTGGTATAGGTTCCGTCTTTCCTCAGCTAGGACTCTAAGAGGCAGAGTTCCAGAAATGACGCACACTGCCTCCTCGGATATTGTGCGGAAGGCGCTTGCAACTCTCATTGCACTTAATCGGTAGACCAGTCCGGCTTTCCTCCATGATTCTTGGGTCTCCAGCGCGTCTGCCCAAACGGATATTCCATATGTGAGCACTGATGTGACTACTGACAACAGCAATAGTCTCCTGCTCTGCTTCGGGCCTCCAACATTCGGCATCAGTCTTGATAGACTAGTTACCACCGCTGATGCTTTAGCACTTACGTGTTCGACCTGTTGCTTAAAGTTCAGTCGGGCATCCAGCGTCACCCCCAGATATCGGATAAATGGTTGCGATGCGATCTCCTACTCGCCGACATTTAGCTTGATGTTTTCTACGATCTTTCTGCTAGTGATGAGCACAGCTTTAGTTTGTGCTTGGCTAACTCCAACTTCATCATCTCCATCCATAGGTTAATCCGGCTAAATGTGATATCGAAAGCTAGATTGATCTCTTCCAAGTGTTTCGCGACAATCACTACCGCTACATCATCGGCATATGCAACAAGTTTCACCTCTGATGGTAATGCAACTTTCAGGAGACCATCATACATGATGTTCCACAGCAAAGGACCCAAAACCGAGTCCTGTGGCACTCCTCCGGTTATTTCGTACTCCCTTGGACCGTTTTTCGTGTCATATTTGAGGACTCTGTCTGTAAAGTAGTTTGCTACCATTCTGCGCAGGTATCCTGGCACTTCTTTATCTTCGAGAGCTCGCATGATGCAGTCCCAGTTAGCGGAATTGAAGGCATTTTTGATGTCCAAGACAGCCACTAAACAATACTTCTTTCTGCCACGTTCCCATCTCTTCCCAGCGATTGCCTCCTTAGCTGTATCGACCACCAGGTTGATCGCATCCAGCGTTGATCGTCCTTTCCGGAAACCATACTGGCCTTCTGCTAGGAGTGGATCGACGGCTGCTTCTATTCGTTAGTGCATTATACGCTCTAATATCTTACTTAAGAGAAGTACAAGTCTTTGCTGTTTCTATCTTCTAGGAAAAATCCCTTCTTTGAGGCACGAATCGTAGGTATCTAAGAATAGATTTGGCGCTGCTTTAATAGCTGCTTTTAATGCAATATTCGGGATTCCATCCAATCCCGGCGCCTTATTATTCCCTACTCGGTTACACGCCTCCATCAGTTCCTCTTCTGTGACAGGTGGAATGTCTTCTCGATTTACTGACAATGAAGAATAGCCGAACTTACTTTGTCGAGGAAACAGCGTAGAAACTATTCTTTCCAGGAGCTGTGGACACGTAGGTGATGGCATTGGCTGGAGCTTCAGGTGGGTCATGACCACCCTATACGGTCTGCCCCATGGGTCCTTTTCTACCTCATCGACGAGTTCGTTCCAACAGCGTCTTTTGCTATCTTTGATGGCCTTGTTCAGTTCTTGACGGGCCTTTTTGTATTCTGCGACCAGCTCCGCAGAGTTAGGTTGTCGGTGGCCACGCTGTGATAATCTTCTTTTTTTGTGACAAGCTGTGCGAAGGGCGTTAATCTGATCATTCCACCAGTGCACCGATGGTCTTTTATTGATGCCACGCTTACGGGATATGCAGGTGTCGCACGCCTGGGCAATTCTCGTCATTAAGTCCTTCGTCTTCTCTACAGCATTTCCTGTGATGATGGTCGAGTCACTGTCTAAGGCTACTACCAAAGCTTCCGAGTCAAAGTCTTTCACTTTCCATCCAGCTGCATTAGTTTGTCTAGTTGCTCTTTGAGGGTTCCGGCCAGCCGATATTTCCCAAAGTATTGCACTGTGGTCGCTGGCGGTGTAGGTGTTTAAGACTTTCCAAGAATAGTTTCCTTTCAATAAGCTGCTGCTGACGAATTTTTTTTTTCTGTAATTTTTTTAAGATTTCTCAAAATCTACCGGTCCGAATCGGTTCAAATTATACTCAAAGTCTAAGTTCAGTCAAACCCTTTCGAATGGCACTAACCGTGATTAAATCGGTCAAGTCATTCAAAAGTTATGAGAGGTTTACATACATCCCCACACACACACAAACAAACACACACACACACACACACACACACACATACGTCCCGCAGTCTGAAAGCGGCAGAAATTGGTTCTGCTAGATAAAGGCAAAGGTGGCCCTGTAACACCCTCGTCATTCAGACCACTTTGCATGCTGGACATTGCTGGGAAATTGCTCGAAAAGCTTATACAGGGAAGACTACGAAACGACATTGATCGTGCTGGAGGCTTTGCCGCAAACCAACATGGCTTCCGGAAAGGACGTTTAACAGTCGGCGCGATCCAGACAGTCGTAGGGACAGCGAGAGAAGCATGGACTGGTAACCTCAAAGCTCGTAAAGTATGCATTCTCCTCACGCTAGATGTCAAAAACGCATTTAACAGCGCGAATTGGAGAGAAATCCTAGACGCTCTGGAACACAAATTTGACGCAAAGCCAGAGAATTTGGCACTAATTGACAACTACCTTGAAGAAAGAAAGCTAATAGCGGAAACTACAGAAGGACCACAAGAATACGCCATAACGGCTGGCGTGCCGCAAGGCTCAATAATGGGGCCCGAATTATGGAACGCCGACTATGACGAGCTTCTTAAGATTCTGTTCCCAAAACAAGTAGAGTTAACGGGCTTTGCAGACGACGTCGCGGCCACGATAATAGTAGACAGCGTAGAGAAGGCCGAACTACTAGTTCGGGAAACCATTGATGCCGTCGAGACTTGGTTCGATAAACACCACCTGAAACTCGCCAAGCACAAAACCGAGATGGTCGTTCTGACTCGTCAAAAATGGTTCCCAAAACCATTCGCTGTGGACATGGGAGGAACAACACTAACGTCAACAAGGGTCCTGCGCTATCTGGGGGTAATGATAGACGAGAAACTATCTTTTCGCGAAGACCTCGATCATGCATGCCAGAAAGCCAGCAAGACGGTCTCTAGCCTAGCAAGAATTATGACCAACACCATGGGACCAAGAACAAAAAAGAGAAGAGTTCTTCTAGAAGCAGTCCACTCGGTACTGCTTTATGGAGCTGAGATATGGGCATACATATTAAAGCAGAAGACCTACCGGCGAAAGATAGCAGCAGTACAGCGGCGAGGCGTTCTCAGGGTTGCTTGCGCCTACCGCACAGTTTCCGAAGCGGCTGTATTGGTCATTGCGGGAGCCACGCCCATCAACCTATTAGCGTTCGAGAGAGTTAAACTCTATGACGCTAAAGATAGTGACGAAAACATGAAGGACGCAAGAACGAGGATAAAGGCGGAAACGCAGCAAGAATGGCAGGATCGATGGACATCGGGAGAGTCGGGCAGATGGACAGCGCGCCTGATCCCAAACATCAACGTCTGGCTTTCTCGAAAGCACAGGGACACGGACTTCTTCCTGACCCAGCTATTGATGGGACATGGGCAGTTCAATGCTTATCTTTTCAAGATGGGTTTGCACAGCACACCAACGTGCAAATACTGCCCAGACAAAATTGACAACGCCGAGCACACGTTTTTCGAGTGTGATCGGTGGAAGGACGACAGAATCAGCACCTAAGAAATAATAGGCACAACGCTCTCCCCTGAGAGCTTGGTAACCTGCATGATCACAAAAGAAGAAAACTGGTCAGCTGTCGGAGCCTACGCGCAGCGCCTTTCAAACGAAAAAATCGCAGAAAGGGATTAGAAACCAGTAGTAACAAGAAGTAGGTGTCGTGAGACACAACATGGACTGGATCGAAGTAATGCTAACGCGGTCCCGATCCAGTCTTCGCTGTATCATATATGGGGAAAGGAGAGAGGAGGATGTTTAGTCGGTATTGTTGCAAAATAATATTGACTTCTGAGTCCGACATACCCAGGCACCAACACCTAGTCCTGGCATACGTAAATGTATTTTACCTGCTTCCTGTTAGAAGTTACAAATATAAATAATGCTGTGAAGCGGGAAAGAATAAGAGTTACGGTAATTATTACGTGAAGCGTTCCACATTCACGTAACAGGATATTGGTACGAAAGGATTGAGAAAGGAATGTGGAGAGGATCATTTTAATGTGAGTTTATAGAATATGCGAGAAAAAATTATTAGATAGCTCGGACTGGGATTCGAACCCAGAACCTTCCGAAGACATGTCGGCTACTCTACCACTTGAGCTATCCGGTCTATACTAAATTTCCTTTCGCTTATTCTATATACATTAAGCCACACCGTCCATCTTACGGTAAGCATTTTTATAAATATAAATAATGCTGTGAAGTGGGAAAGAATAGGAGTTACGGTAATTATTACGTGAAGCGTTCCACATTCACGTAACAGGATATTGGTAGGAAAGGATTGAGAAAGGAATGTGGAGAGGATCATCTTAATGTGAGTTTATAGAATATGCGAGAAAAAATTATTAGATAGCTCGGACTGGGATTCGAACCCAGAACCTTCCGAAGACATGTCGGCTACTCTACCATTTGAGCTATCCGGTCTATACTAAGTTTCCTTTCGCTTATTCTATATACATTAAGCCACACCGTCCATCTTACGGCAAGCATTTTTACAAATATAAATAATGCTGTGAAGTAGGAAAGAATAGGAGTTACGGTAATTATTACGTGAAGCGTTCCACATTCACGTAACAGGAAGCTTCCTGAGCCCTTAAAACGTCGAGATCTGATGAAAACTCGATTTTTGCAATACGGGGCGAAAACAATAACTTCCCGATTTTTGAAAATCTTCGATTTTCTTAGCGGGAAGTTAAAAATCAGGAAATTATTAGTTTCACCCCAGTTTTTGAAAATCAAGTTCTTATCAGATCTCCACATTTTGTAGTCCAGGGAAGTAGGTGTTGACGAGAATGTCATCATGTGTGTGTGTAAGTCTCTCTTAACTTTTAAACGGCCTCAACCGATTTGTAGGATCAATATCCTACGCCAATGCGTCACTTACTAGGGTTCAGTAAGACTTAGGCTTCTTCATAAATTTGAACTCGTTTAACCACATACATTTTGATAAATTTTAAAAATTAAAAAAAAAATTTTTTTTTTTTAATAACTTTCAAACAGATGTAACTATTAATTTCAAAATCTAATCAGCTTTTACACCTAAAAAACGATGTTGATTGCTGTAAACCACATCAAAATCGGTTGTTATATTTATCGCTAACGACATGCACTAAGCTAGTGAAAAAAGATCATTGCATCGATTGAACCTTGCCCATATTTGGTAGTCGAAGATAGAGTGATTCCTTTATTATGAAATGGGGTGTTTTGTTTCTTTTGGTCGCCCCTTTTATTCTTTAAGGGCGCCACTGGATTTTTGGACTCAGTATCCAGAAACTGGACCAGAACATGGAGTAATAGGTCAGGTTCATGAGAGATTGCTGAAAGGAACCAAAATTTAAACACAGAAATTCGTTTTACAAAATTATATATTTTCCAATCCTTTTTTACAATTGAAATAATGGCCAATATAACAATTAATAAAATTCCATAGAATAATTACACATTCACACCCCACTCTCATACGGTATATTTCGCGCTATCCAGCTAGACCCTCGGGTGGCTGCAGTACCCGATGTCTACTGGACTCTCACACTACTCTATCTACTTTGCGCTGTCTTCTGGACCCTCACGCTACTCTAACTTAGTTCACGCGGTCTCACGGACTTTCAAGTCACTGCGCTGGACCCTCACGTTACTGCACACGCTGTCCACACAGTGCACGCTGTCCCCCAAACTTCACGCTACTTTAAGAGAACTACCCCGAAGCCAGAGGAGTACACCGTGAAACCAAGATAGTCTCTTTACTCACACACAACCACACTATATTCCAATAACAATATTAACAACAAATTATTTCCGACTAATATCCGAATAACACAATTTCCAATATTGTTTCCTAATTAACAATTTCTTATTTACTAATTATCATTTTTTCTAATTACTAAATTACTGCCGTATTCTTAATATTACGACAATAATTATTTAAAACAAGAGGTCTTCGTATCTTGAATTAATCCTAATTGTTATTTCCGAGAATTTACTAAATAAATTTTAATCTTTATTTTAGTCTGAATTAAATAAATTCCGATAATTGAGTAAACTTAAATTTTTCCTAAATTATTTTTAATTAATCCAAATCCTTTTATTTAATTCTGAGCCATTGTATTTAATCCATTTATCAGCGGTAAATTTTACTAAATTTTATTTTCATCGCAAATGTGTAATTATGACAAAAGATTATTCTATTATATTTTATTTGATATCTCTTGAAACTTAAAATTTATTTTACTTGAGTTTATTTTATTTTAATTGTTTCGACCTTGAGTGTCCTCTACTCAGCGTTTTCATGCGAGACAAGATGGCCGATTTTCTCTCTCGGTCTTGCGTCTCTGTCGCAAGTTTTTGGTGTAATTTTTTTCTCTGACGAATTTTCACAAGTTTTATTTTCTACTTTGAACTAAGTGGTTTAACTTAATATTATACTGATTTTAATGATAATTCCTGACTCTAGCTTTATTTAAATTATAACAAATACTAAATAATGCGCCAAATAATTTGTTAAAATAATTTTAGTGTTGAATAAATTTTTCTCTTAAATAATTTTAATTAAACGGTTGACTCAATTTTATTTTTCTGGCTTAAGCCAAATTATTATTCGACGATTATCAATAAATAAATTTTACACATGACATGAGAATCTGGAATTAATAACCCGAATTAAATTCCTGGTATTACTAACCCAGACAGGCCTATGTGTAAAATAAGTAGTGACAAAGACAAATTATTTTCCTTAAACAAAATTAATCAATAACCCGAAACAAGTCCTGGTATTATTAATTATTTTATAATTTTTCTAATTTTAATACTAAAAATTGATACTTAAAAAACTAACGATTGTGACCGAGCACGAAATGGCGATGATCTTCAGCCGACATGTTGCCTGGCTGACGCCGCAGACCCAAGAGATAATTAACTCGTTATCTGTACCTGGAGTTTTTTTATAATTTGATTTGCACTCCCTCGGTGAGCTGCAACTCCTCGTCTTCGGGTACTGGTGTGAATTCTCCCTTGGTGAGGTAGTCTCGATTTGGCGGCAAAACTCTGGTCACCATAACTCGCTCTCTGGATATTTATAACGCCTGTAACCGCAAATCAGCATTAGAAATTATCACAAGTTAAAGTCAATCTAACCAAGCTGGCATTCGGCCTAGCAAGCATTAAATTAACAAAATGTTATCGCTACGTTCCACGTTGGACAATCAGAATAAAAATAATTACCTTAACTGGATGTTTTAGAAAAATTTGCGTGTCGTCCAGTCGAGCCACTCAGTCACAATGAGTCTTACCAAATTTTGTTCTCCCTTTCTTGCTTCCTCTGCTCTCCCCACTACCACTACGCCGGCTTCTCCACCTTGGGGCCTTTCTTACTAGCTCTAAGCGAGCTTTAGATCACAGCGCAATGTGACCTGTCGATAAATAACTGGGTACCGAAATAGGGGAATTTACCGGGTAACGATCACTCCGTTACAATTACCAAATTTGAATACGCAATCAAACTTTTACTGATGAATTTATATTTGTATACTAAACGAAAAATTTCAAACACATAATAATAACTAGTTGATAAATATCAATTTACAACATTGTGTAATATGGGGAGAAATTAATTAGAAGTTCCCTTCTAAAAAAGAATTAGGAGGTTACCTTACAAACTAAAGTACCAAATGAATGGTTATGATTAAAATAATTATGACAATTAATAAATTTTAATTTATGTTCGTGGTCATGGTCAACCTTACTTAATTCGGGTTTGATTTTTATTTTTGTTTTTGAATGAAAATATTCCTATCGAAACGATGTTTGGATTAATAATTCAACTTCTCAATCAAAAAACAATATATATATATATATATATATATATATATATATATATATATATATATATATATATATATATATATATATATATATATATATACACTAGCTGTAACCCACCCGCTCCGCTGGGCACTTTATAGAATTGTATTTTTAGATCTAGACTTGAAATTTAATTGGAGTATTGTTTTGACTTGCACAGATTCCAAATTCCATCGGATTGGCCTGTATCTTTTATCCATGTGATTATTCTAGCTAAAATTCATTGTAACTTTCAATGTGCAATCACTATAACATTCCTGTGGCTTTCTTCCAAAAATGAATATTATTTGATACGAAGAAAAAAATTTGAAATGAGCATTGAAAGTTTCAGTTAAAGTAATTGCAGGTCTCATGATTGTCGTTGAAATCTTTCTAGCTTAAAGTGCGACTTATTTTGCCGTTAATTAAAAGTTCCTCCGTGACATCAATTATTCATAGAAAATTATTTGTACATGGTTTTTACGAATTTTCTCATAATAAGTAGCCAAATTTTTTTTTCCATTTTTCAAGTGTTTAAAACATGCATTGATTTTAATCTGTTACATTCCCGCGATCCCGTAATAGGAACAATTTATCGGTTATGTGATCAGCAAAAATAAAATGTATGTAAAATTCTTAGTCCGTTGACTGAATAGCTATATGTAATATTAAATTTTGAAAACCTTACAATGACTTATTTGTCGCTGCCAAAGAGACGATTGTTTTAAGAAAATATAATTATTAAAAAAGCAAAATATTTAATTCGTTGACTTTGGAGGCCATCCCGGTAATTGCGTGTTTCTCTTGAGATTCTATCAAATTTTATATCTGAAGGAATTGTATTTGAAAAATATGATTTTTTTGACAATTGTCACTCTATGTTGGGGAGGAATTTCGTAAAATCCTATTCGAGATGATTTCTAGATTATAAATAAAAGATTCCAACAAAACTTCGAGTCCATAAAAACTATTGATTGGAAATGAGAGATTTCCATTGTTAACGCTTCCGCAATCCCTTTTGGGTTTAAAATTCGAGAAAATCCATTTTTAGCTGAACTTAATATCATACACAAAGATTCCTATTAAATTTAGAGTCTGCAGAATTTACAGTTTGGAAATTAAAATTTTAGATTTTAACACCCACCCCCGCAATCCCTATCGGAAGTAGCATTTTTTGGAATCTGCTTTGACATGATCTCCTCATGACAAATAAAAGATTCCTACCTAATTTCGAGTTTGTAGAAGTTACAGTTTGAAAATAAAAATTTAAAATTCTAACACCCACCCCCGCAATCCCTGTCAGAAGTAGAATTTATTGAAATCCGTTTTGAGATGATCTCTACATGACAAATAAAAGATTCCTATCAAATTCACAGGTTTTAGAAGCTATATTTCAGAAATTAAGATTTTTTATTGTCAACACCCACGCCCGCAATCTTTATTAGGGGTGATTCGTCGTAAAATCCGCTCTTAAATTATTTCTACATCAAATATGGAAGATTCTTACTAAATTTGGAGTCTATAAGAATTATATTTTATGAACGGAAATTTTTCACTATTAACGTACCCGCGATCCCTTTTGGGGTTAAAATTTGATAAAATTAATTCTTAGCTGAACTTGACATCATTCACGAAGATTCTCACCGAATTCGGAGTCTTTAGAAGTTACAGTTTGAAAATGAAAATTTTAGATTTTAACAGCCACTTCTGCAATTCCTATCGAAAGTAGACTTCATTGAAATCCATTTTGAGATGATCTCTAAACACCCACTCCCACGATCAATATTAGAGTTGATTCGTTGTAAAATCCGTTCTTAGATCATTTTTATATCACATATAGAAGATTTCTAATAAATTTGGAGTTTATAGGAGCTATAGCTTGGAAATTCAAATTTTTAATTGTTAACACCCACCCCCGCAAACTCCTGCGAGGTGAGCTATCTCAAAATTAATTCATATATTATTTCTACATCTCTTACAGAAAATTCCTACCTAATTTAGAGTCTGTAGGAGCTATAGTTTGAAAATTAAAAATTTTCATTGTTGATACCCACCCCCGCAACCCCCTGTGAGGTGGGATATTGTAAAATTCGTTCATCAATTATTTTTACATCTCTTACGGAAAATTCCTGAAAAATTTAGAGTCTGTAGGAGCTATAGCTTGACAATTGAAAATTTTCATTGTTAATACTCATTCCTGAAACCCTCTGTGGGGAGAAATATCGTAATATTTGTTTATAGATTATTTCTACATCTCTTACAGAAGATTCCTACTAAATTTGGAGTCGATAGGAGCTATAGTTTAAAAACGCGAATTTTTCATTGTTAACGCCCCCGCAACCCCCCTTGTGGGTGGAATTTCGTAAAATCCGTTCTTAGCTGACCTCTACTCGGCGAAAGGAATATTCCTACCAAATTTCAAGTCTCTAGGTTTTATAGTTCCAGAGATATCGTGATGAGTGACTATACGTGGAAATCTCTTATATATATACTAGCTGACCCGGCAAACGTTGTTTTGCCATGTGAATAATTTCTAGAGAATTTCTAGTGTAGAAAAAAAATTACTAACTTATTGGAAGTGTATAAGGATGTGGAATATGAGTGAAAAAGGCCTGGAGCGCTGTGAACGATTAGGGAATGTTGTTTAAAAATAACAATACACCAAACATTAATTGTTTTAATTTATTAAAAGTAATAATTATTTATATAATTAATTAATTACATAATATTAATCTCTTAATGCTGCAGCGTGAACAATATTTTTTGTTAGCCCGTCTTTAGCTAATACAAACAAACTTGATGGTTTACCCACTCGAGAGCATGCAACGAATAATTGTCCGTGTGAAAAACATGGTGTGCTCAAATCTAAGCCACAAACAGATATTGTTTGGCCTTGAGATTTATTAATAGTCATTGCAAATGCCAATCTAATCGGAAATTGAATACGCTTAAATTGAATTGGCACATCTGTGGGTATAATAAGTATTCGTGGTATCAATATATTTTCACCTCGAAACTTGCCATTTAAAATGGTGCCTTCGATAACGTTTTTCATTAATTTTTTAATGACTAATCGCGTACCGTTGCATAGCCGTGGCGGGTTCAAATTACGAAGCAAAATAATTGGAGATCCAACCTTCAATTGTAAGTTATGTGGTGGCATGCCTGGCAAATCTAGTGAGTTCAAAAACTCTGTTGGAAAATTTACAGCTTCAGTGTCATCGCAAACTGTATCAATAGATTTATATGATACCAAGTCCCCTGGCAATAACTGTTGTATCTTCAGATTTAAAATGTCAACGTCCACATTTTTTGCAGCTAACATTGCTCTTTCTGCAAGCCACTCGAGATTTATGTAATTCGTGTGTACATCGGGAAATATTTGTTCAATGAGAGCATTTTGCGAATCAATGATTGTGCAGAAATCATTCGCTAATTTTATGTGTCCAGTTTCAGCTATAGTGACTTTTCCATCGCCGATATCTAAGAGTTGTTTTGAGAATGTTTCAGCGGATGGATCTTGAAGCATTTGAACGCGCATATTTATTTTCAGCTGTACTATTTCAACATTACGCCACAATGTCGATGATTTTAAGCAGGCGTTGATTTCATCAGCATATGTTGAACGTGGAATGACGGGAAGTGTTTGTCTGAAGTCACCTGAAAGGACTAACAGAGTGCCACCAAATAGTTTGTCGTTGTTTTTAATATCTTTCAATGTCCTGTTCAACGCCTCAAGCGAATGTTTGTGTGCCATGGTACATTCATCCCAGATGATAATTTTACACGGTTTTAGCACTGTGGCTATGGACGATTGTTTTTTTATGTTGCACACTGCGTCAGGGTTATTTTGAATATTTAGTGGTAGCTTAAATACTGAATGAGCTGTTCTGCCTCCATCCAATAAAGTTGCCACAATGCCCGATGATGCAACGGCCAATGCGATGCCATTATTGGATCGTATTTTGGCGAGAATTAGCGAAATAAGGAATGTCTTGCCAGTTCCACCTGGTGCATCTAAAAAGAAGAACCCACCTTGTCCTGCTGAAACTGCGAGCATAATGCGGTCGTAAATGGTTCTTTGTTCCTCGTTCATTAGTGGGACATTGCGAGTAACAATCGCCGCCATTTCTAAAGTGTTGTATTGCATTTCACGATTCATTTCAGTGTTCATTAAATCAGTTGCACCTCGATTTGGCGAATTCATACCAAAATGACTGAGTGGTAAGTTGGCAATGATAATGCAAAGATCCTCAATAGCAATCAATGCTTCATTGTACATATCGTCGCTGAATGTTATCGCTAGATCGTTACACCGTGTACGATGTTGATGCAATATATCATCAGTCATTGAATCTTTGTGATTATCCCACAATATCTCTGCTCGGGCTGGAAAACATGTAGTCAACACTATAGCGAATAGTAGACGAATTTGTATTGCTGTACAGTTCAATGCTGCTTCAGCAAGCATACATTCCCACTGATTGTCATCTTCTAGCAAGCCGAGAGCAAGGCATGCATCTTTATACGTTGTATACTGTTGCCCATTCACTTTACGTGTATCTTGAAATGACAATGGGCCAGTAACATTAACCAACAATAGTCGAAGATAAAAGCACTCAGTCTGTCTTGGATTTACTGTAAATACTCGCCCCAAGGCGTTTGATTTGAATAAATTGGGGCATGCATAAACTGGTGAGTCTTGCTTGCGGGGTATCCATTGTTTTGTTTGAGCCCATGTGAAATAGCGTGGTACTTGTGAATGAATGAAATTAGCGTGGTATTTTAATATTTATGCTATATCCGTCTTGTCCCTTCCAGAAGATTAGCGGATATTGGAGAGCGTCATATTGTGACGTCTGTTAAAATTCAAAATTTTTTGTTTATTTTTAAATATATGTAACTTCTTATTTTTAGTATACAATTTGTCATACCCTTGAAGTCTGTAGAAGAGAAATCTGGCCTATCTTTCCCACGATTTGATGACGCTCACACGAGTTACCCGGATCTCTTTGTATCTATCAGAATTTAACGACTTTGTTTTTCTAACTTTCAAATTTGTAATATGGTGAAGTCACCATCACGTTTTCCGCTTAAAGTCGTAAAAGTAAGACCTATAAGGCAATAGTTCAAACTACGCATAGGTTTATCCGGGTTTCGAAAAATCTAGAAACGCGATGATGCAAAATACCCTTGAGCTCTCCCTCAATTTTTGAATTAATTTTTCTATGAGTCCCATACAGACGCCGGTGTCGCTAACCATATATAAACTGCCCGAAAATCATTTTTCAACAGTTCGATTTCGACCAGGATACCACTGGTTAGCTCCGCGTCGGTCGGCTCCGGGCATCAAATTCTTCGGAAGCACAAAGTACTCCGTGATACTCGAGACAGTGCCTTGCTCGTGGTTAGGTTACATTTAGTAGCACTAACACGGTAAATTCGTTTGATATTTACCATAGTTATATTCCGTTTTCTTTCTTTTTATTATTTTCCGCCGTTGAGCGTTGATTTTTCCGCGAGAATCGCGAAGTATATTGTTTTCCGCCGAAGAGCGTTGATTAGTATTAAGTTTTTGCGCTTAGAGTCGCGAAGGTTAATTCATTATCTGAAATTACTCAATTTCTTCGTGATACACGAGATCCGGTAGTTCGGTAGCGAAAATACCTGAGCGTCGATTGAGTGCTAAGTTTTTCCGCGTAAAGTCGCGAAGATTAAAATAATTCATTATTAGTAAATATTTAATTTCTCCGTGACACACGAGATACGGTATTTCGATAGTGAAACTACCCATAGAAGGTGAAAGGGCCCATTAAATTTGAGCCTCTCTACTAAAGAGCAGACTTCCAGGGTAAGCCTAAAACATTATCTACCTTTAAGACATTATTTTTCTAACATTTGTGTTCTTTTTATCTCTATCTTTATTAACCGTTTTGTAAACCCAAATTTGTAACACTTTTACTTGTTTTTCTCAATAAATTCAAACAAATAAACAAGTTGATTCTTTCATTCGTGACAATATGAACGGTGTGTATCAGCAATGAACTGAAGATTATTATTTCTCCTACGAATCACAATTTCTCGTGCACCTGTACGATCGCCAACCATGATTCCAGCAACGTCATCAGCAACAGGTGCATTGAATCTACGAATGTGTTCTCCAGCTGGTGTTTTATCAGGATTAATAACAATAGCGTGATTATCGCTTTCTAATTTGTGCATGTGGGATTTGAATATTTTCAACAATTCATTATGCTCATTCAATAGAGCATCCAGCTCGCTGACGATGCGTCTAGCAAAGAATAAATCAAGGCTATTGTAGCCACAACGTGCATCCACCCGATTGACTAGTGCGCTTCCGAAGTCCTCGCCGCCCATAAAGTAGATTTGTAAAAATTTATGTGGTTCGTTTGGCATTGGCAGCAATGAGCCTATTTTATGATAAACTTGGCCTCTGATTTTAAATGTAGAATTGTATTGTTGACCATTTGCATTAGTATTTTGAACTATTTCTGTCGCTCCGAACGATGTCATTTGAAAGCATGAGTTGAATGTTCGAATGGACTTCAGGAACACGTTAGAATCTGGATCTGTGCTGATAAGCAAACCGTTCAATGGTTCCGGTGTTGTTTCAATTACAGGTAGTTGTACCTTCCCTGACGCGCAACACATCCCGGCTGGTTCATTTTTGAATTTCAAAGCATGACAATACGGGCATTCTTTGTCCATAGCACCAATTACTACTTTTGAATGAGCATAATATTCAATATCGGGCTCATACTGGAATGCTAGACGCAGAAATGATGTAGCTACAAATGCTCGATGTGCCTGTTGGCGTTGTTGGTCATTCGCTCTGCGTCTATTGACAGTAAAACGGCGTGATTGTCGTTGTTCTAATCTCATGACTTCATTGCGTTCAGCTCGTGTATCGTCCGATTGTTCTTGACGCAATTGCGCCATTCTCACACGCACTCCAGTATTTTCTTCCTGAACTTGTTCTTCGGTTCTTTGGGCTCTTCTATTTCGAATGCTTCTAGATTTATTTGTATCACGGCTCAAATTGGCCCCTTTGCGTTTTGTTGACATTGTTCACTGTACAATACAAAACACACATGAATAGAACTAATTGAATTATTTAATTATTATATTAATGATTTATTTTACCTTTGATTACATTAAATATACATGAAAAAATTAGATAGTTTCACGAAAGCGAAAAATTTTATGTTTCTTAATTATATCGAAAATACATATTGTTAGAAATAGTGAAAAAAAAAATTCTGTCGAAGTTAGAGCTCTTATAAGTAAACACAAAAAAAATTTCCCAATTGTAATAAAAATCTAACTTTCACCGAATTCGTTTTTCACCATTCCCAACAATATTTTCGTTATAAATAAGAAAGAATAATTTTTGATTTTATAATAAACGTAAAAAATAATTTATACTTACAACTCAATAGCCGTTGTTTGCGGGAACTCGTGACACGTGTTGAGTATTTTAGAGGTTATGTAAGTCACTTAATTAACTGATCTTGCGATTTACACTCAAAATTAATAATTTTATTAGTTATTAATAATTAATTATATTCAATAATATTAGTTATTAATAAATAAATAATAAAGTTACTCGAGAATATATTTGATATGAGAGTTACACTGAGATAGTAAAAATGTTTAACTACTACGCTTGAAGCATAAACACTAATAATAGCCGAAAACTGTAGAGGTAACATCCCTACTCCGTGCTGTTTACAGGGTGAGAAGTGACACCGGTAGACACATGGAGGGGATAACTTACCAAGTGATAATAATTGATGTTATCGAGCGGGATAGAAAATGATAAAATTATGAAAATGACTATTAAAAAGCAAGGGTTGGTGATAAAAAAGTGCAAATTTAGAGTTGTATGTATTTTTTGATGCCACATAATAAAAAAATAAAAAAAAAAAAATTTTTATCAAAAAAATAAAAAAAAAATTTTTGGGGTGAACACCCCTTATCACTTAGAGGTTAGAAAAATAGATAGTAGCCGATTCTCAGGCTTATTGAATATGCATAAAAAATTTCATGAGAATCGGCCAAGTCGTTTCGGAGGAGTATGGGAACGAACATTGTGACACGAGAATTTCATATATTAGATATAGATATATATATATATATATATAAAATAAAAATGACTGGACTCTTAATCAATTGCACAGGGTGTTATTGAAGAAACAATTTCTGGAGTGTTGAACCCGCACGGAAAAAGTATATATTCTGTAATATATTCTGAAAAATATTCCAGAATATATCCGAGAATATATTCTGAATATATTCCGGATATAACTTGTTTTGCCCAAGGAATATAATCCGGAATATATGGGCATGTACTCACTTGTATTCCATTTTACTCAAAATTTTTCTCTTAGTCTGGTCTGTCGTCTGGTCTGATCCATCGTATATATACTGAATAAATTCAGGTATATATACTTTTGAAATATATTCCTTGGGCAAAACGGGCTATATCCGGAATATATTTAGAATATATTCTCGGATATATTCTAGAATATATTTCAAAATATATTCCAGAATATATACTTTTTCCGTGGGGGAATAGAGAAACCTAAGAACAAAGCTAGACATACGACAAAAATTACAAAAAACATATAATCAATCAATACACGGTGAGAAATTTCTGTAGAAATTTACTATGCATACATAATAAGACTGAACCTTAATGACTCAATTCAAAATATTACCATAAAAATTTAAGAATATCATATTGTACCAATCAATATTTACTAGGGACCATAGTAAATTTGACCATGCAACTGTTACATAAGCATATATAAAAAATTTTCGTAAACTGACAGAACAAAAACTGTTAGTGTGCTTAAAACTTTTCATTATAGTTCCATAGTAAAATTTCTGTTGCTCAGTCGACAATAAAAATTTATAAAAAAGTTTCACATTTAGTCACGTGTACTCGGTTTAAATTTAAAATTGTGACTATGAAATTTTCAAATGTCCCATAGTAAACGTATGCGCGTCAGTCGCGACGCGCACTCTTTCATTTTTTCGTACTGCTTTGTTTTGTCAACATAAGTCTACAGACGCTATCAGTAGTGGTTGACGGTGTTATGAAAATTGCAATAAACATTAAGTTTTAAATAAATATTAGTTTATAAATCCATCAACACATGAATAGTTAATGAAAATTTGTAAGATTCATAAATAATAAAATATTTAATAATTTACCGTGAAAAATTAAAATGAAAACAAACATTTGATCGTTAACCTGCAACCGACACTTCTAATAATAATAAAAAATAATTTAAAAATTATATATTGTGTTTATAATTATTCATAATAAAATTAACTGCCAAAATAAGTCCTACGTTCATTGTTAAAAATGAAAAAAAAAAAAATAAAAAAAACTATATTTTAATCAAATATTTTTAAAAATTATTGCAAACAAAAAAAATCTTGTCTGGTTTGATATTTTTTTTGATTGCTAAAAACATTTTTTACTCTAAAATTTTTTATTTTTTACAAACTTTTTCTTATTTTTTTTGCTATAGTACATTATGAAATTTAAATTATTGCATATTTCATTTTACTATGGTACATTTCAATTTCTACCATTTACTATGTCTGATTTCATTTGTTTCGGAAATTACTATGGGCCATTGTAAAATTTTATTCTGAGTCAATAAAGTTCACTAGTAATATGCACCATTGTAATATCTAAAATCCATGCAGAATAAAAAATAATGGAAATTTCTCACCGTGTATATTTTCTAACGATTAACACAGTTTTCCACAAGAAGCTATAGGTTACTGGAGAAGTTATGATGACAGAATAACTCTTTGATACACTTACATTGCATAACTGTAAAAAAATTGAGTAACAAAAAATAAGGTGACCTTTCGAAGTAATTTTAAAATGACTACTGCATTATCTGTATTATCCTAAAAGCTTACAGCAACTGTGTACATAAGAATCACTCGTGTTTTAAATCTAGTGTGTAACATAACAATGGTTACTGTGCTGAAAGATACTCAGTCACACGTAAAAACTACTCATTCTTATAACATGAACTGATAATGTGATAAAAATTTTTTTATATTCTTTTCGCTTATTCTTGTGTAGCACAGTAACCAGTCGTGTTTCATTTTTTCCGTGTATAAAAAAAATGGATAACTTTAGGTGTTAGTAGTTTTTTTTCATAGAAGAAAAATTTAATTTTGTAGAAAGTTTTGAAAGTAAATGAAGATAAATAGACTCTCTAAAACTTTAACAATTTAACCAATCCTAGTCTAGTTATTTAAGATATACGTATAACAAGCTGGTTCACAATATATAGTTATCACATCTACTCTATAATATAAAAAATATTAAGGTGGCGCCAAAGATCAACTATTTAGTTAAATTTCGTATAAAGATAGATATGTTGATTTAACATGTTTTGAGAGCCCTCTTCAAACATCAGTTCGATAAAAAAAATGTCTTAGGCATCACTAAAATACTTGCAATCTTTCTCCAATATAGTCCTACTCAATATTAATTAAGCCAAGTCACCTTATTTAACGATAAGTTTATTGTTTTTCTGAGAATAGCCTTTAATAACTAACTGAAAATGATAAAATCAAATTTTTAAACATTCTAATTCCGCTCTAATTTTATTGTCAATACTAATTTTTATCGATGAATATTTATGAGAAGCCATAAATTATTGCAGAGAATTTTGTTTTGACCTTCATTATCTGTAACTTATTCACTCATTGGATGCCCGTAGTTAGTAATGAATATATTTTAAACTCTAACATAATGTTGAATAAATTAAAATATAGATTTATCTACAATCTAAATGACTAATACAACTCACCTTAACCCGTTGCAGATCAATTGGGTTCATGATGGTTCCCTGAAAGAATTCGACGGTGGTGAAGTGCCGCTTGAAAAGACCCTCCAGCTCAAGATCTGGTGGCTTCCTGTTTGGTTTGATATATAAGAATTTGTAGTGTAACATTCACCTCTATTATTGCACAGTTCACGGATCCTTCCGGAGCGACTTATATTTTAATTATTAATGATTATACTTATAAAATATTTAAATTCAGTATGTAATAACAAAGAACAAAAATTATAAAATAGTAAGCTCTAATAACTTCTGCTTCCGTTCTTCTGCTCCACTAATTCTAATAGTTCAATATATCGTGCTGCAATAAGAAAATTGTAAGAGCAATAAATAGACATAGTTAGCAATTATCATAAGGAATAATTATGCAAGAATAAAAACAACTGATCATTCATTTCTGCAGAGCATTACAGCTTTTTCTGGCTGATTCCATTTCTGCATTCAATGATTTATATAAATTTAATTGGGCTAAATTCTACCAGTATGCGTAAACCTAGAGATGGATGTCAATATTTTATACCATGCATAATAGATTTCTTGCATGTCTACTTTTCTTAATTCTAGACAAAACAATCTACTCATTATCTATCTAGTCCCCTCTAAAAATATTTTTATTCATTTACAAACTTTAAAAAAGTTTTTAATAAATGCAGATGAAATTAAACATTCTCAAAAGAAAACGAGCGTGTTAACTGTCTGAACAAAATAAGCACTGAAATTTTTCATTCCCTGCATTCCGTGGAATGGTATTTGAACCCATACCAGACACAATATTTCTTTCATTACTTGAGTTTAAACTTGAAGTTTAAAAGTCTGGAGCCAGACAAGATGAAAAAATTCAGAGCGATCGTACATTATTTGACTGTCAACTTAATTCGTTAATTCGACCGTTTGTAATAAAAAGAAGAAATTCTGTCAAAATCACGATGATACTAATAACCTGGGTTTTGATATCTTAAAGGTATTAAAAACTCATCGAAATTGACGGTCTCTATTGATTGTATTTGGGTTGTTCTACAAGAATTAAGCGCGTAACTGTACATATTTTGATATTTATGACAAAAAATGTCTAAACCCCTAATTGAGTATAGTTATCAAAATTTTTTGTAAATTTTTATAACTATGACTTTTAGTATCTTTTAAGCATTTAAATTTCTGAAAAAAGTAAAAAAGACTTTTTTTTGTAAGCATTAATTTTTTAAATAATTTTTCTGTATGAGGCGGAGACTAAAGTAATAAAGTCTCTAGCAACCAATTTTTTAGTATCAGAAGTAAAAAAAAAAAAGTTAGGTCAATCCAAATATACTTGCCTTAAGCGGTCATGTTAGATGTTAATTTATCAAAGTAGTTTAAATATAATAAAAATAACAAAATATTAAAATATAATAACAAAATTTAATATCAAAAATATAATATCAAAATAAAATAACAAAATATAATAAAAATAACAAAATATCAATAATGAAAAAGTTCAAAAATTATCTTATTAGTAAGTTTTCTTTAAAATTCTTTTTTATTGTTTGTTTGAATTTTTCCGCGAAAAATTGACAGTTAATGACAAATAACAGGAACGCGTACGCACATAGATTCTATAAGAAATTTAGTTATTAAAAAAGAACAATATAAGTATATGGCTGCCTGATGAGTAAATATCACGCCAACATGATAATAGAAATATTTTATTTACAATTAATCAGGTCAAATAATTGCGTTGTTCGAGAGCTATAGTGTTAAGAACACGATAACTTACCTAGAAAATTTTACAAAATATTTTTTAATCAACGGGCTCGTTTAAGTTTACTAAGTTCTTAGCTGGGCTGAACTTGGATTAGTATACCTTGCATTATTTTCTTATAGATATTCTTTAGAGAGAATTTAGTCATTTTTAGTTTTTAGTACAAGATCTACTAAGATCTGGCAAGAGCTTAGTAAACTTGAACGAGCCCAATGTTTTTTATAAAATTGCTTATCAATCAACTCTAAAATGTATGAAATTTGGTCATTAATGTTTTCTCTATATATTTCGGTGTATATTTTTTTACTCTTCAATCGAATATAACCTTAAGAAAAACTATGTGTTGAAATCAATGAGTTTTTAATTTTAGGCAATAGTAAAACATACCTATGCGCTTCGCGCTTACGGCATGCAAAAAGTTTATTTTTTTACCTACCTTCATTAGTATTTAATAAAGTTGGTCATTTTTTTTTATCAAAATCATGATAGCGTAATAAAAACATAATCAAACATCAAAATTATGCATTTTGAATTAGAATTGAATCGATTCTTGTAATATAACCCAAATATAGTCAATAATAATAATCGCCGGGAAGAGTAATCTGATGTCACATAATAATATTATTAATTACACTACATTTTTTTTCTTTCAACATCTAAAAAAAAGTATGAATAATTTCCTAAATAAACAGACAACAGTCTTTCATATTTTCACTCAGTAACTGTAAAAACGTATAAATGTAAAATTAAACTATATAAACATCTGCCATCCGATTAATTTTATAATCGATAAGTGAACACGCCAGCTCAGTTTATTCTTAAAATAACGTATCTAGATAGTTCTAAATATGAGCAAGAACATTGTAATTAAATTGATAGAAATAATTCTCATTTTCCGTCAGACAACAGATCTAGATATTGTTCTGGATAGTTATTTCATGAGTGCATCCTACACCTCAATCACAAAATAGCTAAAACATTTTTTCCGATTCTATGCTGATTGCTTAATTTTTTAAAATTTTTAAGGAAAAAGCTAATCGATCCATCAAGTTTTCTGGACGTAAACGGTAGTGTCCCTGTTCGAACTATTCTGGAAAATAGTGGAAATGCGAATGAAAGTGATACTCAGGATAAATATTTTAGATCTACGTAGACTTTATCTAACCATTATAGAAATCTACTAAGATTAAATTTGGTCAACTAAGTTCAAATTTAACTTCAATCTAAGCAGACTACTTTATATCTGCTAAGATTGAATTGATCCACGCAGATAAAATTCAATCTCAGTGAGTTGAGATTGATCTTATTAACCCAATAACATGATCACACTATATCTACGTAGTTCTAAAAAACGATTTCCCAGATAGTTATATTTTTGTCTGTTTTGAGTTGCTCTCATCTTGAGAGGATACCTTAACGCGCTCTAGGTCCACAGCATTCATCATGGTACCCTGAAAAAACTCCACAGTGGTGTAATGCCTTTTTAGAAGACCTTCCAATTCAAGATCTGGTTCTTTTCTGAAAACACAGGTGACTTCTTATGATTCACGGATAAAATAGCTTCAAGCATTGCCTTCTTTCAATGCCTTCAACATTGAAATTTGATTTCAATAACTTTTTATTTGGATTTAATATTGCGCATATGCATATCACACTTAACATTTCTCTGAAGAAAGTTGCTTCAAAAGAAAAACTATCATTATATACTTACGAAATCGCTTTAAAGGAATAAACTTTCATAATTATACTTACAATTTATTACAGATTGTAATTAGTTATTTTTTGCATCGTAGAAATAATTTAGCAGAACAATTTTAATTATAAATATTATAAAAAAAAAAAAAAATAAAAAAATGTAACCATACCTATGTAGGAAGACGACCTCAACGTCGACATCTTCACGATCTTCGTGTAAAAAGTCCTTCAAGAAGTGCGACACTGACTCGTAGGTGATGTGGCCGCACACAACAATGTGTCTACCAACACAATCAGTATGTTAATTTTATTCAATTAAAAATTAATAATAAAAAATTAATAAAACAGTTGTTCGATTTTTATCTACTAATTTTTTACAAGCCACTACAACCAGATACTAAAATATTGATATCTCTGCTAGCAATTAGATGATTGGATTAAAAAATTTATTTTTGTAACATTAAAGTCTTAATTTTTAATGTACGTTCGAAAAAAGTATTATTAATATATAAAGATTGACGAGAGCCTTTAAAAAGAAAAATAAAAATTCCTTTAATAACCAGCAAAAGATATCAATAATGAAATAAACGAGGATTCTTTAATCAAAAATAAAAACAAATGAATTAATAAATGTAAATTTACAAATTACTTCATTTGAATATGTATATTTTATTGTTGAGAATCCCATTTACAAGATGCAGGAGATATTACTCAAATGTCTAAAAACTTACCAAGATTTATTCATTAGAAATTTTGTGTTGTTAGTCGCGAAAATAAGCTAATTCTAACTCGACAATAATAAACTAATTCTACAATGACTTAATTACAATCGCTTTGAATTAAATTACAATTATACATATTAAGTGAATCGAGGTCGTGTATATTATACATATTACAGTGAGATATACTGTGATTATTAGTGTATTATTAGTTAATGGTGTTATTTATCTATGGTTGTTCATCATAGATCGTAGGCAATCAGGGATGATTCGTGAAGGTGCAGGCTTGTTTGTAATTTTAATAGTTTACGTTATTATCAATAAATCACTAAAATTTCAAGCATCTCTAGCTAAATTTTTTGCTTGATCTAGGTCTACTATGATGTTCTTAATTAATTTTATCGTAATTTTGTGAATATTTGTGTTATTATACTAATTGTATGTGTGTTATATATTTGTTGAATTGCAAAAATGAAAAAAATAAATTAATAAAATTAATTTTTAATGAATACAGTTTTTACACGATATTTTAGATAAAAATCTAATAAATTTTCAATTAAAAATTAAGTAAAAAAACATAAGAATATCGCAATATTATAAATGCGTCATAATCATTGAAATTAATTTATATTCCTCCTTATAATTTGTTTTAATTTTTCTTTCAGTACAGATTAGAAAGGTATAAAAAAACCGACCATTGTTTTCGATTATTTTTATAAAAATATGTTTGCCTGTCATCATTTAAGACCCCTTTTTAAATGCCAGCTTAATGAAAAAATTTTTCAATAATGACTTAAAAAAAATATGTAAAGTTTTTTTTACGCAATTCTCGTACAAATTTATACCAATCAATAGATCAATATAAATTGTAACCTGCCATAAGCACTGTTGTATCTCGATATATTTAATTTTTTTTTTTTTTTTTTCAATCTTCGGTTTAATGAAAAGAATTCAGACAAAAACATATCTTTATTTTAAGCTATTATGAATTTAAAAGGCATGAGAGTTATTTGAGGGTTGCACGATAATAGCTCAATTGAAAAGGTAAAGTTTATCCATTGGATCGATTTAACGATACGTGCGGTTATGAAAAAAAATGATGAGTGAAAAAAAAATATAAAAATAATAATGTACAAAAATAATATAGACAATAAAGTATGTGTAAGTTAAAATGAGCGAAGTAAAGAGGATAGCTATTCATCCGGTATTATTGAGAAAATTCATACGCGTTAACACGTATCAGTGAATATTGACATGTCTTTTCATTCATTATTCATTACAGAGTATCTCTTCTATTGTACATGATTAAATTATTTTATAAGAAAAATTTTCACACCTTATGCAATAAAAATATTATGTTATTTACTAACAAATGGTACCAGAATATTAAAAAAGTTTTATACAATGCTCTTACTGGTATAGTTTATAAATATAAAATGTTTTATTCCAAATTTAGCTGCGGAATAGTCAGTAAACTAAACTATATTTGACGTTAGAAAAATAAAGTGCATTAAAAATGGAGGGGTTTGTTGTGAACATAAAAAAACATAAATTTTATGCCAGACATTGGGTATTCTTACAGATCGATTGACCCTATATATAAATACAAAATTTTGATAGTAAATTTATATTTAAAGAAGTATAATCGTTATTAATAGTATTAAGTATTGTTTTTTGCACAATAAAAAGTTTTGCGTCATTTAATACATGAATTTTTGTGTAATTTTTCGGTAAACGCTTAATATATCATAGACAAAATATACACACAAATTTCCTACACATAATTTTGTTACATCAGTGATGGAAAATGTTTCATTGTTTTCTTTGCATTTATACATTTAGAATGGAAAATTGAAGTCAACACAGTTTTCATTAAATATTACAATCTTCACTACAATAAAACAAAATTAAGTGGAAAAAAAATATAAAAAAAATTTATTTACGTTAAGTTGCAATTTTTACGAGCTAAGAAGTTACATGAGTTAATTTAACGACTAAAATAAAAAATACTAATACTCGATGTAAAAATAGAATCAATAACAATAAATAAAGCTAAGAAGCCATTAATTATTTACGTAAGGACGATTTTTGCGATTTTGACCCTCCTTACCCCCATTTAACGACACGTAAGATTTTTCGGTTTCCCACTCCCTTCTTCCATCAGGTTTTATCTCATTTTCTGAATTGGTTAAATGTTATTAAAAAACGATCTGGTACACTGATACTCATTGTAATTTTACATAAATCAAAGAATTTGAATTTTTAAAAATATTAATTAAATTATATTATTGGATTTATATTACGACTATATTATTGTTAGATAATTATTTAGTCTTTGTGAATTCGGTATCACACACAGTAAAAAATTTTTCGTCAAATTTAACACAAAAATTTGTGTTGATGACTTTTTTTTACACAATCTGTGTAGAATCAACATACTAAAATGTTAAATTCTACACATTAAAATGTTAAATTCTACACAAAAATTTTTACACTTTACACAATGACGAAAAATTTTTTACTGTGCAATTAAAGATAAGATTTCAAACAATATCTAAAAATCAGAAAACAAATTAGTCAAGAAACTAAAAATTAATATCTTGCACAAAATAAGCATTTTCTAAAATGATATTCATTTACACTATTTTCATCGAATAAATTGATCATTCCATAGAATATTAATGAACTGTCTTGAAATTCAAAAGGAGAAAAAAATGTTTTTTTTTTTTTTTCTATTATATAAGATATTTAAATGCAAAATAAAACTACTTTATATTCAATGTAATAAGTACATAGGCTTACAAAACCATACTATCATTTTGAGCTTTAAATGTCGAGGATATTGTGATTTATTTTTTTGGCATGCAGTCTTCTTTATGCAAAAGTATTAAGGGCACTGCTATAACCATTTTTTCCGGTATTTTCTTTTTTAAAGTAATTAAGTTGTCTCATATTTTTCAAGTGGTTAGAATAAATTTATTAGCATATAGAAAACACTTTTTATTTAAAAATGATATCCTATTTTACTTTACTCTTTATTATAAATATCCAAGTCAAAAAATCAGAGGGATTACCGTATTTTACTTTCAGAAATGAAGAAAACCTGTGAATTTTCTTAATAAATCAAATAATTGCAAAAGAAAAATCTATCTCCAAATATGATTTTTCAAAAAACGTTTTTTATGTTCACGGAAAACCCTTTTTCGTTATTATTCATACACGTGCTAATATTATATTTATTTATACAAGAAAAAATATTTCTGGCACCTTTTGATCGTAAAAAAGAAAATAAAATAGAACGCAAACTTAACGTTTGTATTTTGGCACTATTTATCGGTGATTTCTGGTGTTAATGTAGTCTTTGCCAAAAAGTCTATCCTCACTCATCAGCACAATAGACTATTTATTTACATTATTCCAAACATTATAGAACAAGTCCCGAAGCGAGTAATAACCATTCTCTCAATTGTTTGCGAACTTTCTTACAATATGAATGAACTTAAACAGTTTTATATTCAAAAGATAAAAACGAATTTTTTACTTAAATCATTGATAATAAGAATAAGTCAAATAAGATATAATCAATAGAAGAGCATAAACAGGTAACATTATTTTTTGTGATACTGTGTAAAGCGTCAATGTAATAATTCGTATCTTTTTTTTTATTGATTCTATATTATAGGCACACCACCATTATGCACATTATGTGTCGATGAAGTAAAATATATTCGAAAAACAGTCTTAACTTATTGATAAAAATCATTAAATATTGGCAGGATAACAATTATTTTCTATTTCGAATATATTTAATTATGAGTAAAATTATTTATTGCCGTTAATTGGTTTTGACTATCACAATGTGAATCAGCTATAACAAAACGCTAGTGATTGTAATCTATGATCGTTTTTGATGAGCTCCTTATTCCTATGTATTATTGACGATTTATAGCTTTTTCATATCAATAAAAACGGACTGAACTACTGTCATATTCATTTTTATAAATAAACGCATAGCCTGCGACAAAGACCATTTTCTTTTGTATTTATTGATTATTGTTACTATAGTTATTATTCCTTTGTCAAATAATAAAAATATGATTTTTCATATTTTATAACGCACACGAAAACGATAATCATTTATATATAACATATGACTAAAATATCAATGTTATGAACATTTAAGTGATTTACAACACTGAACTTATATATGCATTCGATGCTGAAGAAAACAAAGGACATGCTAAACATATAATGACGTTACTTTAAGATAAGTACAGCTCATTTTTCTAATTTTTATATTATTTTTATTCAATAATAAATCGATTTCTTTTAATTGCTTATTAATAAATCAATGGCTTTCGAAAATAATATATTACATAGCTAAATTACTAAGGTGGTCCTTATGTACCAAGCGGAATGTTTTTAGTACGAATCATCGGCGCACATGCGCAGACTGAAGACGTTTAATAAGTTATGGAGAATCGAAATAGATTCTTAAGAGTTTCGACCTTAAGCCCAAACATGTGTTCCTGCGACCCGCGCTTAAAACATTGCGCTCGCTATATAAACACTCTTTTAGTACACTAGTCACATAATATAATATTATCAGATCAATACTATTAGCTTTTTTGAAAGAACAACCACTTTTTCATGGTTAATGCAAGGTTAAAAATATGTCAAGTTTAAAAATAATCTTACATGACATTTAATAACAGTTATTTTTCCACTAAATTATTAAAAAAAAAGTTACAGAAATTTTATTGAACTGATCATAAATAATTATTAAGTTAAAAAAATTTTAAACTTGTCTTCAATCTTTACATAAACAAAAAAAAATATATAAACAGCTGTATTTCTCCTAAGTGCCGTCTGTGTGAACAAACAAGCTAACACCAGTTGCTAGGTGTAGGTTAGTTTCTGTGGTAGTGATTGGGGGAGGGTTGTACACTTGATATAGAACAAAGTAAATATTATCGAATGAACATGTGCAAAAGTAAAGACATATATTGAGCTATATATGTCTTTGTACATATAGGGAAAGACAATAGAGGAATATAGATACTCAGAAGTTAAGGTCAGAGGTTGTAGGTCAGTATACGGATAAAAATTTAAAAAAATCAGTTAGATAAAACACAACATAATAGAAATTAAAGCTCAGATTAAAATACTATGAAAACCGTTTAATTACTCAGAAAATGAATGTACAAAAGTCTCAATTAATTTTATTTATTTGAAAATTTTTAATTCTTAGTTTTATAATTAAAATAATTTTATCACCTAAATTAATGACTATTGGATTTTGAATCAATAGGACCTTAATATTATTGTATTTATTATTTTTTCATAGATTTACTAAAAATATGTTGAAGAATCTACGATGTTTGGAACGATAAAATATATAGAATGGTTTGATTCAACTACTCGACACAAGTATATTTTGCATATGTTAATCTTTTTAAATCCCTTTTTTTAAACAAACATAGTTATATAAGCAAACTTTAAATACGTTACTAAGAACTCTTGAATAACTAAATGTAACCTATTTAAATTTGAATATCAATAAGTCTCTATTTAATATTATCCATATTAAATACATGAAAATTTTTGAAAAATCTATAGCCCACAGAAATTAGCCAAATCGGCTGTGCCAACTGGAAATAGATCGAAAAATTATAATTTCTTAAAATTTCGATATCAAGTAGGTTAATATGAAATTCTAACAAGTATCTAATGGCAGTCTCAATTTGTTTATAAATAATAGGCAAACAAAAAAAATGTAAATTAAAAATTAAATATCTCTGAAAGTATTAATCTGGCGGGTTAAGTTTTCACATAAAATTTGTATAGCTTAAAAAAATCTACAATTTTGCTTTTGGGTAAATTCCCGTCAGACCGATAGTTTATTAGTTATTAACAATCGAAGTTTTATAAGCAAATTGAGCTAGCAAGCTGAAAAATCAACCGATTTCATTTTTGATTCTTTCCACATATTTCTGGTAATAAAAGGAACATTTTTTATATTTTTCAAAATTTTTATCTCAAAAATTTGATTTTTAAAAATCAAAAAACCGCTTTTTTTTGGAAGCTAATATCTCCGAAACTAAATTTACTACAGCACTCGCACCTACTCTAAAAAAGCTAGAAATCAATTGCGAAAAACTTGGCTATTTTGAAAAAAATTAATTTTTGATTGGGGTCAAATAATAGCGAGTTGAACGCAAGCGGATTTTCGATAAAGCGAGCGCGTTCGCTACCTGGACTGATGATAGAGGGGGAACTCAACAGTAGTGCTCAACTGATATCGGCTCCCCAAGCACGGTACAACTGCTTGTTACCAAGCTCCCTCTCTACCATCAATCCGGGTAGCGAACGCGCTCGGTTTATCGAAAATCCGCTCGCGTTCAACTCGCTATTATTTGACCCCAATCAATAATTAATTTTTTTCAAAATAGCCAAGTTTTTCGCAATTAAATTCTAGATTTTTTAGAGTAGGTGCGAGTGCTGTAGTAAATTCAGTTTCGGAGATATTGGCTTCCAAAAAAAAGCGATTTTTTTATTTTTAAAAATCCACTTTTTGAGATAAAAATTTTGAAAAATATAAAAAATGTTCCTTTTATTACCAGAAATATGTGGAAAAAATCAAAAATGAAATCGGTTGATTTTTCAGCTTGCTAGCGTGCTAGCGTGCTAGCTCAATTTGCTTATAAAACTTATAAATTATAAAACTTCGATTGTTAATAACTAATAAACTATCAGTCTGACGGGAATTTACCCAAAAGCAAAATTGTAGATTTTTTTAAACTCTACATATTTTATGTGAAAACTCAACTCTCCAGATTAATACTTTCAGAGATATTTAATTTTTAATTTACGTTTTTTTTGTTTGCCTATTATTTATAAACAAATTGAGACCGCCATTAGATACACACGGAAAATAATGTGCAGTATCATTTACTACAAGATTGCAGTAAATGTTTCTGTAGTTACAAATATCATATAAGTGATAACAGTTACTAAATATGCGTCAAATTTTACTAAGTCAATAAGCTGAATTTACTCCAATCTTGCGGTAAATTCTACTGCACACTGCAATAACAAATACTCTACGTGGGAGTTGGAAGTACTACAGAAGGAACCGTTCCCGCTATTTCGCCAATATAGGGTTAGTCTCTTGTTAGTATACTCGTTTATTATAGCATCTCATAAATAATCATCTGTAAATAAAATACTAAACGTCACACTGATAGAAGGATTTGTTTATAGTTAAAAATATTTGTTAATATTTAACAAATCATTTATTAGAGACCACTTTTTAGACTTTAACAAATATTTATTAGTATTTAAAAAGATTTATTAATATTTAATAAATTAATATCAGATTTATTAAATACAAACAAATTATTTTAAATACTAAGAAATATTTGTTTAATACTAAAAACTGGTCTCTAATAAATGATTTCTTAATTATTAACAAATATTTTTTAATACAAATAAATCCTTCTATTTTTATAAAAATAAAAAATTAAAAAAAAAAAATACAGACATTTTTTTTAAATTCATACTTTTTTAAAACCTAAATATATTTAGGGTAATTATGCACAAGTAGGGTCCACCCTATTTTTGGCCATATCTAGGTGAAGCATTAACATTATTTAATTTTTTTTTTATTCTGTTTGTTTTTACGACGTATATATGATAAAAAATGTCGTGAGAGAAAAAAATAAAGATTTCGACAGCTTTTTTGCCATCAAAAGTTGGAAAAAAAATTGGCTCTCATTTTTTTGGATAAAGTTTCTATTTCATCTTTTTTGATGTTTTTAATATATTTTTTTTTTTTTTTTTTTTTGAAAAATACCTAAAAAAACAAACAATTAAAAAAAAAATGATCAATTTGATCAAAAAAAAAAATATTATGGCCCAGCATGGATGAACCCCACTTGTAAATAATTACCATATTTATTATATATAAATAACTCAGTAAATAATTTTTAATTATAAACTATAAAAATTTTAGATTATATACCGTTTATTTTTATGCAATTGGTTAACCGCATATTAAGTAAATTGAACTACAATTGGAGTTACAAATACCGCATGCTGTAGCATATCTTACTTTTTACTACAGTTAACGCTTAACTACAATATTGGAGTAAATCTACCCACAGTTTGGAGTTGTCTCAGGTCATACTACAGCCTGCGGTAAATGGAACGACTGTTGTTGTTGCCACTACCACAATTTATTTTCCGTGCATGTTAGAATGTCATATTAACCTACTTGATATCGAAATTTTAAGAAATTATAATTTTTCGATTTATTTCCAGTTGGCACATCCAAACTGGGTAAAACTGACTAATTTCTGTGGGCTACTAGTAATTGTACCCGTTATATATAAATATCATGATAACCGCTACATAAAAAAAATAACCTCTGGTAAATATTAAAAGAAAAAAAAACTCAAATCATAATTGTAATTGAAATTCTTGATTTTCAAAGTATCAAATATAAATCTACCAATAATCATGAAAATTCTTGAAGTTGAAAAAATTACTTTTTTGCAAAAACCTGGGCAATATTATTAAATGACAGAAAAAGTTTCAGTCATCAAAAAAAAAAAAATATAAATCAATGATGCGTATGATTAAATTGATTTATAATTTTCACATTTAATCGAACTATGACATTAAATAAAAGTTTTTAGAGGGTAGTTTTTGTTATAAGCGTAACTTTTACCATTTAAAATTTACTTTAAGTTAAATCAATTTTAATCATCATAAGAATAATATCAAAATATTTATAATACATTTTCGCTGTAACTATATTACCCGATATCAGAAATATTTTATTGATAAAAATGACGTAGTAATAAATTTAGTTTCAGTATGATAACTCAATCTAAAATTTCAGACACCGAGATTTCAGAAACTATTTAGTATTATTATTTTATATTTTTAATTCTTATAACTTTAAAAATATAACCCTTAAAACAATTTCCAAAATTTCAATTATTTACGGAATTTTTCTTGGAACTACTTTTTATCGTGGTTGACATAATATTTCAAGTTCAAACTATCCTAATTACTTGAAACTTTCTGTTAACTTTCTCCATATATTCCTCTGCAGCCCCTATCCGAGTTGTTTAAAAGTCTTGACTTTTACCATTTTCAAAAAATTTGAAAAGATTTTATCTCTTTTTTTAAACAGTCGTCATTTTGAAAAAAAAATTTTGTTTTTATTCTTGAAATTTTCTATGAACATTCTGAGAATGGACATAAATATCTGGTAAAAAATATTACAGTAATTATAATTATTGATTTCTTTTTTATCAAAATTGACAAAATATATGTAATTCTGGTCTCTAAAAATATAAGTTCAGGCATTTCTTTTAATATGTTCTCATAATTCCATAATTTATCTGAACAATTGATTCAAAAATCTTCCAAGTTTATAATTTAGATGATATAAAAGTATAAAATAATAAAAACGAATAAATCGAAATTATGATAAAAGAAATGAATGGTTAATTGAAAGATAGTTGACAGGGTGGCACTCTCAAGGAAGTAGACAGGATTAAACAACATTGTTGGTGTAGTGGTTACTTAGTTTTTAACTTTTTTTGAGGGAAGCTAATTGGTTTGTGTCTCACCTGCGACCTCGCTCGTTCTTCAAAGTGCCGCCGTACTTGTTTCGCGTCCCGATCAGGTCAATTATCTCGGGGATACAACTGGCGAATATGGCCTACACCACGTGATAGAACAAAACACAACACTCGCATCAATATACATTAGAGAGGATTTTTATTTATTGATATATTTTTATTGTCAATTATGTCGAGTCACGTTTATCTGTCTTCAAACAGTCAAATATTTAATTTGTCATCATCATTAGATATCGTTGTTATTTAATATATATTTATATATAAGTAAAAGGAACATAAAAAAAGTGTGGAAATAAAAATCAATAGAGGGTTGCACATGGAGTTATTAAAATGTGAGGGGATATAAGAAATAGCTTAGACTAAAATGACCCAAAGTTCATCATCAGTGTGCTGTACTGTGACCCATTTTCATATTTATTTAATAAATATTTATTTTTAATCACTCTGTGCTAATTTATTTAGTTTATCAATGCCTGGGATAAGGTTTTACCTAGTCCTAAGCCTACTTACGGATCTAAAAATAATACTACAAGTGCCGACACGTCTAATGCTGTATTAAACTATATATAAGTAATCAGAGCTCAACGAATAAATTATGAATACCCGAATTCTTAAATTCAATTTTAATAATTACGCACATTACACTTTTCAATATTTTATTTTAACACCTAAAATTGCACAATTTTATCAATTAAAAAAAATAATGAAGTTGAATAAGATTTGTATTTTCTAAATCAAGACATTGGTGAATAGAGGGAGCATTTAATGATCTAATCACTAAAGTCTGCACGCGAATATTCAATGCAAAGATTGTTCATTTATTGTAAAATCATTTTACTTATAATTAACTCACAAATTTTTTATTATTAATATTAACAAGTTATGAAAAATGAATGAACGTCATCCTGGCGTCTAGTCGTTTATGCTCATCACTCACGCACTGTGGTTCAAATTGAATTATTACTTATTTATTTGTGAGGAATAGACTTGATAATTAAAATACATAATATAGACAACTATCTGTATTATGTTTTCAATAAGCTTATGATTGTTATTAAAATATTCTAAATATTTTTCAATCAAGATATGTCCGCCCTCGATATTTTATGCGCGCATAAACTCGCATCGGTATTCAATTTGAATTTATTTTCAATAAATTCAAATACCCCAAACTTTATTAACTTTACGTCATAACTAATGAACTTATACAAACATATGGGCACTTAGTCTCGCAACTGTAGTAAATAATATTAATTGATATTTTTTAAGAGTCCTGATAATAAAGCTTCTTAATTTGGACAAATCACTCGCTCTCCCGTATATTTTCTTTGTTTTTGATAACTTTACTTTTAGTATCAAAATTTGTATACTGAATTTAAAACTATCTTGATTTATGATAAATAATTTTTTCAAGAAACTTATTTTGAAAACAGCTGGTAATCTTGCGTAAAGAATTTCTTGTCTTTGATTCAAGATATAGTTTCTTTGTTCAAAATAGCAGAGAAAAATTTTATTTATTAGAGATAAAATTTTTACCTCAAAATATTCTGATATTTTTTTTTATGAGAAATTTCAAAGAAAATATATTTTTTTTAATCAAGAAGTTGTTTTTTCAGTGCAGATAATATTTTTCAATGAATCAATTTATTTTGTATGCATTTAATTGAATAAATTAATCATTAACTTCAATAAATATAAAAGTAGTCGAAATAACATTTATTTTTTTTTTTTTGTTGTCCTCATTCAATACTTCGATTATTTTTTATATTTTTTCGGACATAACATATACGTCAACAAAAACCTTTATTTTTTTTTATTATTTTTTTTTCACTAAAAGTAGTCGTTCAATAGATTATATATAATATATGAGCTCAGAACCAAAACTATATCAGACAAAATGAGGACATATAAAGTAAGGTAGTAAAATTTTAAAATTATAGATATAATCTATAAATAATTTTTACAATTAAAACTAGAGATATCAGTACAATATAATTAACCAAACTAATTTAATGAAAAATTTGAAATGGTAGAAAATATTTGAAAATCATTATTATATTTCATAACTCTGCAATAGTTACACAGAAATAAGTTTCAATTACAAAGTATAGTGTTTTTTTATAAATTTTCAAGTAATAATAAAATTGACAATAATAGTGCTGTATCAAAAAATTTTTTCACAGATTCTGAAGTCAAGTACACTATACATTCGTGAAGGATTCAAGTTACTTCTTATAGCACCGTAATTTTTTAATTAATTTTTACTGGAAATTAATTTCATGAAAATTTAATGAAAAAACATTTCCTATCATTATCATAAAATTTTCATGCTTTTAATAAATTTTTAACTTTTAAAATCCAAAAAACTTATTAATTTTTTCGCCTATTTAATATTTCATTTCAGTTAATGACTTATGGCAGTTGCTATGAATTCAATAGCATACCTAATTACGTAATTAAAAAAAAAAAATAAAGTTTTATAATGAATTCAAATGGTAACGTTGTATATTTATAAAGATAAAACTGCTATGATAATTTAAATTATAACAAAAAGAAAAACAGAATGAATAGCAAAATAAATGATTCATGAATCCTCATGATAAATATTTAAATATACAATTATAAATAAAAATATTTTATGCAGCGGCGCTTAAAAAAAAAACGAGCACATTTCTTGGGACATTAGCTAGTATCAAGTATATTAAATTAATTTGTAATCAATAAGCGATACTTAAGTTATTATCAACTATTGAAATTCATAGTCATCATAATATTAACGTATGACCCGATCATCGACAATTTTTTTTTTTTTATAATTAATGACAATAATGTAATAAATAAATTGTATCAAATTTTATTTGTGTATTGATGATTTGATTATTGTTGTTATGGTGGTTTTAAAAAAAAATGTAAGTAAACATTTATGAATCTTTCGTTAGTCACGGATTAATCAATCATCTCATTAAGCTTATGAAGTTATTTTTCATCATCGAGAATAGTGCAAATAAAAAAGTATAAATAAAAATAACGTGACTAACGAAGATTTGGATGTAAGTGCGTGTTAAAAATGTTTAGACTTATTTTGATAATGTTCATATGTATTTTCAAATGTAGTCTGACAAATAAATATCGTGACTATTTTACTAGACTACCGAGTGCGTCACATCAGCAAAATGGTGATATTATTTAATTAATGAGCAATAATATATTTTTTACAAAATGTCGAAAACAAAATTGCTTAAATATATTATAAAAATTTCCTATGATAAAATATTATTTTTAAACAGAATACTAAACTTTAAAAATATTTATTTTTTTACGAATTGCGATTTTGTTTTCTTTATTGATCTACAAAATTATATTTATTAAAATTATTGTGTAAATAATAAATAAAGACGTGCATTTTCTACAAGCCGTAAAAATATACGTATATAGACGTTCGTATGTGTATTAAATAAATGAGAACTTTTTTATTAGGTAGCATTGAAAAATTTCAGTTATATGAACAAATATTTTCGGTAACGTAATAATAATGATATGAAAATAAGGACTCAACGAAAAATAAGATTTTGTTAAAATTTACACAGGATTAATAATTTTGTTGTCTTAAAAAAGACAGGAATACACAGCGATTTATTATAACAACAAAAAATGACATTGGTTAGTGCAACGAAATGGCACTTGTTATTGTAAGTAATGTGAATATATTTCTAAAACGAATGATGTTACTTGATAAAAAAATTTAATACTCGTTTGATTCCACGGATCAACCTTCAAAATATCTCGTCACCTTTTTACTTTCAAAAAATAAAATTTTTATATCTGAAAAAAAAGTACCGTTTTCTTCAATCTATTGATCAATTATTCAAGTTATTGTTCAATTTTAAGGATTTCCCAACATTCTAAAAAATTTTTAGACTACTATTATGAAAAATAAACTAAAATTAACAAAAATTTATTTGCAATGTCGAAAATTAGAAATATTTAAACTAAATTTTTTTTTTTATTTTTATACGTAAACCACGAGTCAGTTATTACCATGTTAGAAACCTCAAGGTGACTTTGATATTAAGTATTGTATGATAGATCCCAACAAATCAATTGAAAAAATGATGAATAAAGTAATTTGATAGTTCACTCCACTAGATAAAAGAAAAAAAATTGGATTCTAGAAAAGCTTTTGTGTTTAATACTTTTTTTACAATTGACTTCAATAATTGATCAATTGATTAAAAAAAACTGCGAACTCTTTTGATTCTGAAAATTTAATTTTTTAAAAGCAAAAGGGTGACGAGATATTTTAAAGGTTCATCTTTGGGATTAAGTATGTATTAAATTTCTTATCAAGTAACATCATTTGTTTTAACAACGTTTGTACATTACTCACTGTAACAAAGGCCATTTCGTTGCATTAACCAATATCATGTTGTAGTCATAACAAATCGCTGTCTATTCCTGACTTTTGATAAGAAAATAAACATTTTTTTTCAGTGTATAATTTTCAAAATTCGTATTTATATCTTATGAACAAATCATCGCTCAATATTTCAAAACCGTTCCTATGTTTCTATCAATGTAACGAAATCTTTCAAAATCATTTTTATCTTTAATCAACTTTATCCAATTATCCTGTCTAGAATCATCCATATGAAAAAATGACTTATTCTTACAGTTTAATCATACACTATCCATAGAATTACAGAATTCAGTTTTCAGTATTTATTAACAAAACAATAAATGAATAAATAAAGAATTCAGTTCGCAGGGTTTGTTGATGATAATATAAATAAAATATTTCTCAAAGTAAATTTTACTTTGGAAGGACTAAATCAAGTAAATTCATTTTACTCTAAAAATCACAACACAACTTTTTTACAATGTACTCTTGCTTTTATTGCTCTAAAGAATTATTTGAGTTCATTAAAATCAATAAGCCTAGAAAATTTTGTCTTCTACTAAGAAGAAAAAGTATACTGAGAAAAAAAAACACTTCGTTTGAAAATTCATGTTCCTAACACAAGAACGTATATTCTTGAAAATTATTAACAATGTACTCTTGCTTTTATTGCTCTAAAGAATTATTTGAGTTCATTAAAATCAATAAGCCTAGAAAATTTTGTCTTCTACTAAGAAGAAAAAGTATACTGAGAAAAAAAAACACTTCGTTTGAAAATTCATGTTCCTGACACAAGAACGTATATTCTTGAAAATTACCAACATTGTACTTTTTTGTCTGAAAAATTCGTTCTTGTCTCACGAATTGGTCGAATTGATTTTAATAATTATTATATTATTCAAGTAAAGCTATTTGTCTGTTTGCTTATAATAATGTAAATAAATATTGACAAAAATTTCTATTGTTAGCCAAAATTAATTCTTTTGTTTTTAATTCTCTTTCTCATAGATTTATCGTTTTTAACGTTAAAATTATGTATACTCTAAAAATTTTAATTTGATTCTTTGATCTCTAGATGTTATTCAACATTTGTCTAACTTTTAAAATATGAAAAACTGACGTATATTTTTATAGGGGCCGGTGGAAATAACTATGCTTTTAAAATCTCCGGTCAAAACTACCTATAAATTCATTCATGATCACTTAAATAATTTTTCCTTAGAGCCTATTTTCATCGAAATCTCGAAAAAAAATAGTTATTTTTTTTTGTCGCCCTAAGCTACATTTATTCAAAACACCAATTACTAAGACTAAAATATAACGGGATATTTTATAAATATCGATTGTAAAAATAGATATTCTTTTTTTTCAAACCGCTTAGATATTTAAATTCATTTTAGAAATGCATAGTCTTTAAGAAAATAATTTACTGATACTTATTTTTCTAAATAAATAAATATCACAACATTTGTTCATAAGAAATAAACAATCAATTTAAAAAACCTTAAAGTTTAATAAAACAAAAGTTTAATGAAAGAATTCGCAAATTTTATTGGAATATAATTGAATAAACGCCAGTTTTATCACGATTTAAAAAATATAATATAATAATATGTAATTAAATAACTATTGATAAATTAATTCATTGTTAGTTTATTAATAAATGCCCCTTGATTAATTTCAATTTACACTTCATTATTAATGCACAACGCTAACTCATGCCACCAAGAAATCCTATCTCAAACAGTCTTTATTACATCGAAATAATATATATTACAAAATTATAAATAATAAGTAAAAATTGATTGAGTTTTTACTGATATAAAAAATATAAACAATCAAACTCTGTTAAAGTGAACAAAAAACTTCGATTGATTTTGTAAATTTGAACTAAAAACTATTTAAATATAAATACACATATCATTTAGTTATTTGCGTGAATAAAAAGATAAAATTGAAGTAAAATTAGACTACGCAAAAATCTCAAAAAAAGGCAGTCATAGAAAACATAAAAAATAGTTATTTTCGATACGTATGCGCAATGGTAGGTCTTTTGGTAAGCTTGAAGTGACGTCACGAGGCTGAGATTATGAGTGCATTCTCAACAAAACCGAGTACGTTGTTATCGGTCGAGCGAAGCGAGACCGGATAAAACGTACGAGGTTTTGTTGAGAATGTATTTATAATCTCAGACGAGTGTCATCACTTCGTTTATTACCAAAATACCAACCTTTGCGGATTTGTATCGAACAAAATTTTTTGTAATAGCAACGGCGAAACTCGGATTTGAGAGAATGCAAATAAAATGTTATTCATTTATGAACTGTCACACGTAAATAAATGACAAACTAAAATATTAGTAAAATTGTTTACAAGAATCGACTTGTCGCCAAGATTTTTTTTTTTCGATTCATACTCTCCCTAGTGGATGATTGTAGAAATAAACGAAACTAAATATCCTATAGTACTTTTTAGCATCCATGCGAGAATGTAGAGACAGATCCGAACAAAAACAGTTTCACTGTAAAAAAATCGCGCCAAGTCCACGTTCATAAGACTATTAAGAAAAAAAAATTTGTTTTTTTCTTTACAAAAATATATAAAATAAAAAAATTAAAAAATCCAAGTAACCGATATGATTGTTTATGATTTTCGGAAATTAAAAAAAATTTTGTTACAAATTTAAAAATTAAAAAAAAAGTTTGGAACGTATTTAGTGTGCGCGGTTGCAAAATTTGAAAAAATTGAAATACACAATGACGCACACCAAGGACGTTCCAAAATTTTTTTCTTAATTTTTAAATTTATAACAAAATTTTTTTTAATTTCCGAAAATCATAAACAATCATATCGGTTACTTGGATTTTTTAATTTTTTTATTTTATATATTTTTGTAAAGAAAAAAACAAATTTTTTTTTCTTAATAGTCTTATGAACGTGGACTTGGCGCGATTTTTTTACGGTGAAACTGTTTTTGTTCGGATTTTAATATTTTTTGTAATTATCACGGAGCTTAGATAGATCTATCTAAGCTCCGTGGTAATTATAATAAAAATTTACAATTGGTACCAACTTAATTAAATCTCGCGTTGGTTGCATTTTTTATAGCAAACTATCCCCTTGAAACTACAGTTTATGTAAAAATAATTCCAGCGCACCCTGGCGGGCGTAGATGCAAGCTGTGAAATATCTATTTTTAACTGTAGTTTCCCATCTAATGAAGGATTACTATGCATTCTCGAATTATTTAGTCTATGGCAGATCACTTTGCCCATCGAAAAAAAAGTCAGGATCGAAATTTTTGCGTTGCTATAGTTTGTGCTGATTAAATTTAATAATTTCAAGTAGATTAATTGTTATAAGTGAATATAATTAATTAATAACAGTCAAATAAAGTATGAATTACTGTTATAATATACAATTTAGGAAAAAAAAGTACCGTAGAATTAAATAAAATTTTGCAACCTCAAAATACCGTTCTGCTTACAGTAAACACAGTCGGTAGTCTGGCGCTCCGTTTACAGCAGATTTGAACGGAACTTGGCGCCAGATTCTACCGAATCTGTGGATAGAGAGAGAGATGTCAATTATCCTTACGTGTGCGTGAAAAGTAGACTCAACTATAGATAATCAGATATCATTCATTTTACCCCTCCTAACTATAGCTCGAAAATCCAAGTTTCGCGGTTGGTATTACAAAAAATATATATTATTTTATAGACAATAAAAATTTTAATAATTAAATTAGATGCAGTTATAAAATATTACTTGTGTATGGTAAATTTTGCCTACTCTATTTTAAATTTTAGTGATAATTAATTGAACAATAAAAATATAAACACATGTTTTTCAGACTCAAAACACAGGTTAAATTATATTCAAAAATTTTAGTAACAATTAAATTTTCCAAGCATATTTATCAGCAAGTGTAGAATAAATAAAATAAAATTTCGCTAACTTGAGAAAAATAGTTATAGAGAAGCAGTGAAATAGAAGCAGAGGTTAAAAAGAAATAACATCATTTTTATTGTTCTTGGTTTATGATAAAAAAAAAAAAAAAAAAAAAAAAAAACAAAAGAGCAAAAAGAGAACGAAAATTTATATTCATCAAAGTCGACTTAATCTTAAGAGTGAGAATCATTGATAACCACAGTGGTCTGTAGAAAAAATTTATCAAAAATTTTACAGCACTAAAAAAATTAATAAAGAATTCTGTTAACTTTAACTCGATTAAAAATATTTAATTTATTAAAATAGAAAGTTGAGTTTATTCTAAGTTATATGTGAGAGATCTTCTTAAATTTGTCACTATACTAAAAATAAACACTCCTCCAAGTCAATGTCTTACACTAACAGAGATAGATTCTTTGCAAATTTCAAAGTATATACAGCAAAGTCTCCATAACTTTTCAGTCTCTGACTTAAACTCCTTACTATTTTCCATTAAAGAAGACATGGAAAAAAATAAATATAAATTTTCTCAGTTGTGATATAGAAAAAATTTCTTTGTTAGCATATTAATTTTTACAACGTTAACATGTGTATTTTTCGTATGATAAAATGAGAATAATACTAATAATTTACAGGATTTCCACCTATCACATACTAAGAAAAAAATGCTTCTTTTAAAAATTAATATTATCAACACAAAAACGTATATTCTTGAAAATTTTCAACAATGTACTTTTTTGTCAAATAATTGGTCGAATTGATTAAAATAATTTTTTTTTTTAATTCAAGTAAAGCTATTTGATTATTTGCTGATAATGATGAAAACAGATATTAATATTCTTTTGTCAAAAAATTAATATATTAAATTATTCCTTTTTACAGAAATTTGAGTTAAGAAATCTTTATCTTGACATAATTTTTATTTTTTCTCAATGTAGGAATTTATTCTGTTTGCACAAAAATTTTTTCTTTGTCAACATATGAAGAATTTCCATGTTAACATAGAAAAATCTCCATATGAGTAAAATCTACTAAGAACTAGATATTTAATCTATTAGAGAATAACAAATTTATAAATTTTTTGTATGCATAAAAAAAATTTCTACATTAAAATACAATTTTTCCTGTGTCGACACACAAAAAGCACCTCTATCAAACTAGCAAAAATTCGTATTATATGTTAACATGAAAATTTTTATGTTGCCGTAGAAATTATTCGTATACTAACATCAGAACTTTTTCAAAGCTGCATAATTATTTTACTATTAAAATAGTAAAAATAAGTATATTTTAATACAATCGAATCTATCTAAAGGTGTTCTCGTAGGAAAATATTCGCGCACTTTTAACGAATGTATCCTGTAACTCTTAAAGAGGGAGTCCTTTTAAAGGGAGTTGACCGTAAAATAATTTTCATGATAATGTGAAATATTTTACTTTATCACATGGATATAATTTTGATGTTGATACAGTAAAATTTGCTTTGTCAATATAAGCTTTACTACTGTATATTCTCTAACTCAAATTCCTGTAATTTGAAACACGTCCCAGTAAAAGTTAAAGAGATTTCACCGTAAATTTAAGAACCACTAATACTTTTAAAATCATTAAATTATTATAACTCACTTACTTGATTGACAATTTTCGTCAAATTAAAAATAATTTTATTTAAAAATGATTTAAAATTTTCGACAGAACTTTGTTGTGAAGACTTGGACTTTTGTATAAGTTAAATATTAAACACCAATAAAATTACTTCCGATGATAAACATTATTAAAAATCTAAACTTGACCACTCTATTATCTATGATCATCATTCGTAACTTTATAAATGTATTAGTAACATAAAATAAATAAAGATTTTAAATCAATCACTATTTATAGAAGTAAAAAAGAAGATTTATCGAAACTAAAAGGTATTAAAGGTTATAGGAAGAATAAAAAAGAAATTTATAAACGTTAAATTATTCGGAGCTAATTTAATAACAGGGTGTTAATTATTAATTGCATTATTTTTAGATAAAAGGCTTGTGTCCACATTCAGGTGGATGTTTATTTATTTTTGGGATACCTGCGTCCACGCTCGCGCTTGTACTGGCCACCGTACTTGCAGCGGTTCGCCGCGAGCTCCGTGATCTCAGGGATCCAGCTGGCAAACACCGCCTACACCCACAATAATCCGTTGCCGTAAGATTTCAAAAAAACCTAACTACTGTATGTTTTTTATTATGGTTTTGCATACTATCCAAGATCATTTTGCTTTTATTTATTTTTTATCTTCTATTCTATCTACATTATTTTTTATTTATTTATTATTTTCTATCATGTCATTATTTAGAATTGTTCAATGAATAATTTTTTTTCATTCATGTTCTCACAAAGTAAAATGATATTGTAAAAAAATTGATTTTTTTAAAAGATGAATCGAAGAAATTTCAAGCAAGCCATGGATACCAAAATATACAATGCGCTAAGTTTATTAATGTTAGCTTAAATTTCAGATCAAAATAATTATCGTTAGGGAGTCTATATGTTTTCTTTTACAAACAAAATATCCTCAAATAAAATATATATTTCACATTAAATCAGTTAAATCAAAATGTATTACATGTAATATAAAATTTTCGATAAATGAATTCTCATTTTGCTTTGAAATTAAGTTTTTAAATAATTCTTTTATGTTGTTTAAAAACTGTCGAGAGGAACAAAACAGATAAAATCGTTTGATTGCTGATATTTTTAATATTTATTTGTGTAACTTTTAATATAGATCTGTGTTATTTTCTGACACTGATTCTGATTACATACGTTAATTGAAAAACGCTTGATTAAAATGATTAGTTTACTTCCCACTTACACATAAATTAAAAAAGATAAAATACCTGTAGACAATTTTGACATTTCATAATTGTAAAATATTATTTTTCAAAATGATTTCTACATCTAAATTTGGTTCGTAACTTAAAAAGTGTTTATTCGATATGGTAAATATATGTTAAAAATTTTGAGATCTTTATTAGACCTTCGAGTTTCAATATATAGTCAAATTCTCTGGTAACAAGTTAATGTCATAAAATCAAACATTTACTTTCCAAGTAATTTATGAAAGCCTCATTATTATAATTCCTGCTAACCCGAGTCGAAAAAATGAACTTACATGAGCTTAAATCAATTGTTTTAGTATAGCAGTTAAGTTCATTTAAGTTAATTTTTTCAACTCGGGAATCGACCTCATTATTTAATCGATAAAACTATCAGTTAGTAAAAGTGTACTAATCGCGTGACGAATTCTTTACTCACTTTTGTGACCATCATAAAACTGTTTTGTCACCGATCAAGCATATTGTGGCAATTACAAACCACAGGCATCTAGCGGAACGAATTTGAATTAAGAATCATATACTTCGATAACGAATAACTGCAATGTGTAATTATGATATCTTTTTAACTTCCCGCTAAGAAAATCTCAGATTTTCAAAAATCGGGAAGTTATTGGTTTTACCCCGTTTTACAAAAATCGAGTTTTCATCAGATCTCGACGTTTGAAGGTCACAGGAAGCTTCCCTATCTCCGCGAGGGTGTCACTATGTCTGTATGTATGTATGTATGTGTGTGTGTGTATGTATGTATGTAAGTATGTAAACCTCTCATAACTTTTGAATGGCTTGAGCGATTCGATCGCGGTTGGCGCCATTCGAAAGGGCTTGTCCAAACTTAGATTTTGAATATAATTTGGACCGATTCGGACCAATAGATTTCGAGAAATCTAAAAAAAAACTGTAAAAAAAATTTTTTTCAAAAGTGGTTTTTTTGGAATAACTTTTTAACGGCTTCATCGATCAACTCCAAAAACTAATCAGCTCTTAACCTTAAAAAACCACGTCGATCACCGCTAATCCGGTCAAAATCGGTTGATTCATTCGAAAGATATCGTGCAGGAAAGAAAACCCAAAAAAGTGTTTTTTCGGAATTACTCCGAAATTTCTAGTTTGATCAATTTAAACCTAAAGATTCTTTAAAAGGTTTAAAAAACTTCGTCGAATGCCGCCAACCGCGTAAAAATTGGTTCATTCATTCAAAAGTTATTGCGGTTTGAAAACTCAAAAAATAGTGTTTTATCAAACTTTTATTAGACTTCTAAGCTCAAAGAGCTCAAAAGCATAGAAATGTTATCTGTTTGAGCTCGGAGAGCTCAAAACAACACATAAGCTGTATTTTTGAGCTCGAAGAGCGCTCAAAAACGGCATACGTGCAATTTTAAGCATCCAGGTATGGAATTAGCGGGAAGTTGCAGGGATGGCCTTCGGGGTCAACCGTTTTCCTAATTTTTTTTTAAATTTATTATGCATCTGTATATGCATCAATGAATTGTTAATTAATTCATTTTATTTATTTATAAATAACTGTGAAAATTTATGTGTATGGGATTATAAAAATGAGGCTGATTACCTTTAAAATAGCAAATAGTATTATTGAAAAATATAAAGTCAAAAGGAAGAAAATACTAAGAGTAAACACTGAAATAATTCTTGATTCAATGTTAATGTAAACATCCATGAATTTATTGTAGACACATCAAGGATCGAGTTTTCTCCCGAAATACATATAGTTATTTTGAAAGTAATAAAATTGTGCATAATAATTGAGCCTGCTAAAAATTGAAACTTTGTTATAGTTGATATTGTGTTTGCCTGTATGTTTGTATAATATGTATATTTTGCTTATAACAAATATATGAGAGTAAAAATCTTATGATCACATC